>NC_074692.1:47746390-48046390 GCF_029448725.1 Salvelinus fontinalis
TCCAGTCATACCAGACTGTCGGTCTACGGATCCTTCATCCAGTCATACCAACCGGTCGGTCTACGGATCCATCATCCAGTCATACCAGACGGTCGGTCCACGGATCCATCATCCAGTCAAACCAGACGGTCGGTCTACGGATCCATCATCTAGTCATACCAACCGGTCGGTCTACGGATCCATCATCCAGTCATACCAACCGGTCGGTCAACGGATCCATCATCCAGTCATACCAACCGGTTGGTCTACGGATCCATCATCTAGTCATACCACACGGTCGGTCTACGGATCCATCATCCAGTCATACCAACCGGTCGGTCTACGGATCCATCATCCAGTCATACCAACCGGTCGTTCTATGGATCCATCATCCAGTCATACCAGACTGTCGGTCTACGGATCCATCATCCAGTCATACCAGACGGTCGGTCTACGGATCCTTCATCCAGTCATACCAACCGGTCGGTCTACGGATCCATCATCCAGTCATACCAGACGGTCGGTCCACGGATCCATCATCCAGTCAAACCAGACGGTCGGTCTACGGATCCATCATCTAGTCATACCAACCGGTCGGTCTACGGATCCATCATCCAGTCATACCAACCGGTTGGTCTACGGATCCATCATCTAGTCATACCACACGGTCGGTCTACGGATCCATCAGCCAGTCATACCAACCGGTCGGTCTACGGATCCATCATCCAGTCATACCAGACAGTTGGTCTACGGATCCATCATCTAGTCATACCAGACGGTCGGTCTACGGATCCATCATCTAGTCATACCAGACAGTCGGTCTACGGATCCATCATCCAGTCATACCAGACGGTCGGTCTACGGATCCATCATCCAGTCATACCAGACGGATAGTCTACGGATCCATCATCCAGTCATACCAGACGGTCGGTCTACGGATCCATCATCTAGTCATACCAGACGGTCGGTCTACGGATCCATCATCCAGTCATACCAGACGGTCGGTCTACGGATCCATCATCCAGTCATACCAGACGGTCGGTCTACGGATCCACATTCCAGTCATACCAGACGGTCGGTCTACGGATCCATCATCTAGTCATACCAACCGGTCGGTCTACGGATCCATCATACAGTCATACCAACCGGTCGGTCTACGGATCCATCATCCAGTCATACCAGACGGTCGGTCTACGGATCCATCATCCAGTCATACCAGACGGTCGGTCTACGGATCCATCATCCAGTCATACCAGACAGTCGGTCTACGGATCCATCATCCAGTCATACCAACCGGTCGGTCTACGGATCCATCATCTAGTCATACCAGACAGTCAGTCTACGGATCCATCATCCAGTCATACCAACCGGTCGGTCTACGGATCCATCATCTAGTCATACCAACCGGTCGGTCTACGGATCCATCATCTAATCATACCAACCGGTCGGTCTACGGATCCATCATCCAGTCATACCAACCGGTCGGTCTACGGATCCATCATCCAGTCATACCAACCGGTCGTTCTATGGATCCATCATCCAGTCATACCAGACTGTCGGTCTACGGATCCATCATCCAGTCATACCAGACGGTCGGTCTACGGATCCTTCATCCAGTCATACCAACCGGTCGGTCTACGGATCCATCATCCAGTCATACCAGACGGTCGGTCCACGGATCCATCATACAGTCAAACCAGACGGTCGGTCTACGGATCCATCATCTAGTCATACCAACCGGTCGGTCTACGGATCCATCATCCAGTCATACCAACCGGTCGGTCAACGGATCCATCATCCAGTCATACCAGACGGTCGGTCTACGGATCCATCATCTAGTCATACCAACCGGTCGGTCTACGGATCCATCATCTAGTCTTACCAACCGGTCGGTCTACGGATCCATCATCTAGTCATACTAGACAGTCGGTCTACGGATCCATCATCTAGTCATACCAACCGGTCGGTCTACGGATCCATCATCTAGTCATACCAACCGGTCGGTCTACGGATCCATCATCCAGTCATACCAACCGGTCGGTCTACGGATCCATCATCCAGTCATACCAGACGGTCGGTCTACGGATCCATCATCCAGTCATACCAGACGGTCGGTATACGGATCCATCATCCAGTCATACCAACCGGTCGGTCTACGGATCCATCATCCGGTCATACCAGACGGTCGGTCTACGGATCCATCATCTAGTCATGCCAGACGGTCGGTCTACGGATCCATCATCCAGTCATACCAGACGGTCGGTCTACGGATCCATCATCCAGTCATACCAGACGGTCGGTCTACGGATCCATCATCTAGTCATACCAACCGGTCGGTCTACGGATCCATCATCTAGTCATACCAACCGGTCGGTCTATGGATCCATCATCTAGTCATACCAGACAGTCGGTCTACGGATCCATCATCTAGTCATACCAACCGGTCGGTCTATGGATCCATCATCTAGACATACCAGACGGTCGGTCTACGGATCCATCATCTAGTCATACCAGACAGTCGGTCTACGGATCCATCATCTAGTCATACCAACCGGTCGGTCTACGGATCCATCATCTAGTCATACCAACCGGTCGGTCAAACGGATCCATCATCTAGTCATACCAGATAGTCGGTCTACGGATCCATCATCTAGTCATACCAGACAGTCGGTCTACGGATCCATCATCTAGTCATACCAGACGGTCGGTCGACGGATCCATCATCTAGTCATACCAGACGGTCGGTCGACGGATCCATGATCTAGTCATACCAGACAGTCGGTCTACGGATCATTCATCTAGTCATACCAGACGGTCGGTCTACGGATCCATCATCTAGTCATACCAGACCATCGGTCTACGGATCCATCATCTAGTCATACCAACCGGTTGGTCTACGGATCCATCATCTAGTCATACCAGACGGTCGGTCTACGGATCCATCATCAAGTCATACCAGACGGTCGGTCTACGGATCCATCCTCTAGTCATACCAGACAGTCGGTCTACGGATCCATCATCCAGTCAAACCAACCGGTCGGTCTACGGATCCATCATCTAGTCATACCAGAGGGTCGGTCTACGGATCCATCATCGAGTCATACCAGACGGTCGGTCTACGGATCCATCATCTAGTCATACCAGACGGTCGGTCTTTGGATCCATCATCAAGTCATACCAGACGGTCGGTCTACGGATCCATCATCGAGTCATACCAGACGGTCGGTCTACTCATCCATCATCGAGTCATACCAGACGGTCGGTCTACGGATCCATCATCCAGTCATACCAACCGGTCGGTCTACTGATCCATTATCCAGTCATACCAGACAGTCGGTCTACGGATCCATCATCCAGTCATACCAACCGGTCGGTCTACGGATCCATGATCTAGTCATAACAGACAGTCGGTCTACGGATCCATCATCAGGTCATACCAGACAGTCGGTCTACGGATCCATCATCCAGTCATACCAACCGGTCGGTCTACGGTTCCATCATCTAGTCATACCAACCGGTCGGTCTACTGATCCATCATCCAGTCATACCAACCGGTCGGTCTACGGATCCATCATCCAGTCATACCAGGCGGTCGGTCTACGGATCCATCACCCAGTCATACCAGACGGTCGGTATACGGATCCATCATCCAGTCATACCAACCGGTCGGTCTACGGATCCATCATCTAGTCATGCCAGACGGTCGGTCTACGGATCCATCATCTAGTCATACCAACCGGTCGGTCTACGGATCCATCATCTAGTCATACCAGACGGTGGGTCTACGGATCCATCATCTAGTCATACCAACCGGTCGGTCGACGGATCCATCATCCAGTCATACCAGACGGTCGGTCGACGGATCCATCATCCAGTCATACCAGACGGTCGGTCTACGGATCCATCATCCAGTCATACCAGACGGTCGGTCTACGGATCCATCATCCAGTCATACCAGACGGTCGGTCTACGGATCCATCATCTAGTCATACCAACCGGTCGGTCTACGGATCCATCATCTAGTCATACCAACCGGTCGGTCTATGGATCCATCATCTAGTCATACCAGACAGTCGGTCTACGGATCCATCATCTAGTCATACCAACCGGTCGGTCTATGGATCCATCATCTAGTCATACCAGACGGTCGGTCTACGGATCCATCATCTAGTCATACCAGACATTCGGTCTACGGATCCATCATCTAGTCATACCAACCGGTCGGTCTACGGATCCATCATCTAGTTATACCAACCGGTCGGTCTACGGATCCATCATCTAGTCATACCAGACAGTCGGTCTACGGATCCATCATCTAGTCATACCAGACAGTCGGTCTACGGATCCATCATCTAGTCATACCAGACGGTCGGTCGACGGATCCATGATCTAGTCATACCAGACAGTCGGTCTACGGATCCATCATATAGTCATACCAGACGGTCGGTCTACGGATCCATCATCTAGTCATACCAGACGATCGGTCTACGGATCCATCATCTAGTCATACCAACCGGTCGGTCTACGGATCCATCATCTAGTCATACCAACCGGTAGGTCTACGGATCCATCATCTAGTCATACCAGACGGTCGGTCTACGGATCCATCATCAAGTCATACCAGACGGTCGGTCTACGGATCCATCCTCTAGTCATACCAGACAGTCGGTCTACGGATCCATCATCCAGTCATACCAACCGGTCGGTCTACGGATCCATCATCTAGTCATACCAGACGGTCGGTCTATTGATCCATCATCGAGTCATACCAGACGGTCGGTCTACGGATCCATCATCGAGTCATACCAGACGGTCGGTCTACGGATCCATCATCGAGTCATACCAGACGGTCGGTCTACTCTTCCATCATCGAGTCATAGCAGACGGTCGGTCTACGGATCCATCATCCAGTCATACCAACCGGTCGGTCTACGGATCCATTATCCAGTCATACCAGACAGTCGGTCTACGGATCCATCATCCAGTCATACCAACCGGTCGGTCTACGGATCCATCATCCAGTCATACCAACCGGTCGGTCTACGGATCCATCATCCAGTCATACCAACCGGTTGATCTACGGATCCATCATCTAATCATACCAACCGGTCGGTCTATGGATCCATCATCCAGTCATACCAACCGGTCGGTCTACGGATCCATCATCCAGTCATACCAACCGGTCGGTCTATGGATCCATCATCCAGTCATACCAGACTGTCGGTCTACGGATCCATCATCCAGTCATACCAGACGGTCGGTCTACGGATCCATCATCTAGTCATACCAGACGATCGGTCTACGGTTCCATCATCTAGTCATACCAACCGGTCGGTCTACGGATCCATCATCTAGTCATACCAACCGATAGGTCTACGGATCCATCATCTAGTCATACCAGGCGGTCGGTCTACGGATCCATCATCAAGTCATACCAGACGGTCGGTCTACGGATCCATCCTCTAGTCATACCAGACAGTCGGTCTACGGATCCATCATCCAGTCGTACCAACCGGTCGGTCTACGGATCCATCATCTAGTCATACCAGACGGTCGGTCTACGGATCCATCATCGAGTCATACCAGACGGTCGGTCTACGGATCCATCATCGAGTCATACCAGACGGTCGGTCTACGGATCCATCATCGAGTCATACCAGACGGTCGGTCTACGGATCCATCATCGAGTCATACCAGACGGTCGGTCTACGGATCCATCATCGAGTCATACCAGACGGTCGGTCTACGGATCCAATATCTAGTCATACCTGACGGTCGGTCTACGGATCCATCATCTAATCATACCAACCGGTCGGTCTATGGATCCATCATCCAGTCATACCAACCGGTTGGTCTACGGATCCATCATCCAGTCATACCAACCGGTCGGTCTATGGATCCATCATCCAGTCATACCAGACTGTCGGTCTACGGATCCATCATCCAGTCATACCAGACGGTCGGTCTACGGATCCATCATCCAGTCATACCAACCGGTCGGTCTACGGATCCATCATCTAGTCATACCAGACAGTCGGTCTACGGATCCATCATCCAGTCATACCAACCGTTCGGTCTACGGATCCATCATCCAGTCATACCAGACGGTCGGTCTACGGATCCATCATCCAGTCATACCAACCGGTAGGTCTACGGATCCATCATCTAGTCATACCAGACGGTCGGTCTACGGATCCATCATCGAGTCATACCAGACGGTCGGTCTACGGATCCATCATCGAGTCATACCAGACGGTCGGTCTACGGATCCATCATCGAGTCATACCAGACGGTCGGTCCACGGATCCATCATCGAGTCATACCAGACGGTCGGTCTACGGATCCAATATCTAGTCATACCAACCGGTCGGAATACGGATCCATCATCTAATCATACCAACCGGTCGGTCTATGGATCCATCATCCAGTCATACCAACCGGTCGGTCTACGGATCCATCATCCAGTCATACCAACCGGTCGGTCTATGGATCCATCATCCAGTCATACCAGACTGTCGGTCTACCGATCCATCATCCAGTCATACCAGACGGTCGGTCTACGGATCCATCATCCAGTCATACCAACCGGTCGGTCTACGGATCCATCATCTAGTCATACCAGACAGTCGGTCTACGGATCCATCATCCAGTCATACCAACCGTTCGGTCTACGGATCCATCATCCAGTCATACCAGACGGTCGGTCTACGGATCCATCATCCAGTCATACCAACCGGTAGGTCTACGGATCCATCATCTAGTCATACCAGACGGTCGGTCTACGGATCCATCATCGAGTCATACCAACCGGTCGGTCTATGGACCCATCATCCAGTCATACCAGACGGTCGGTCTACGGATCCATCATCCAGTCATACCAACCGGTCGGTCTACGGATCCATCATCTAGTCATACCAGACAGTCGGTCTACGGATCCATCATCCAGTCATACCAACCGGTCGGTCTACGGATCCATCCTCTAGTCATACCAGACAGTCGGTCTACGGATCCATCATCCAGTCATACCAACCGGTCGGTCTACGGATCCATCATCCAGTCATACCAACCGGTCGGTCTATGGATCCATCATCCAGTCATACCAGACTGTCGGTCTACGGATCCATCATCCAGTCATACCAGACGGTCGGTCTACGGATCCATCATCCAGTCATACAAACCGGTCGGTCTACGGATCCATCATCCAGTCATACCAGACGGTCGGTCTACGGATCCATCATCCAGTCATACCAGACGGTCGGTCTACGGATCCATCATCTAGTCATACCAACCGGTCGGTCTACGGATCCATCATCCAATCATACCAACAGGTCGGTCTACGGATCCATCATCCAGTCATACCAACCGGTCGGTCTACGGATCCATCATCTAGTCATACCAACCGGTCGGTCTACGGATCCATCATCCAGTCATACCAACCGGTCGGTCTACGGATCCATCATCCAGTCACACCAGACAGTCGGTCTACGGATCCATCATCTAGTCATACCAGACAGTCGGTCTACGGATCCATCATCCAGTCATACCAACCGTTCGGTCTACGGATCCATCATCCAGTCATACCAGACGGTCGGTCTACGGATCCATCATCCAGTCATACCAACCGGTAGGTCTACGGATCCATCATCTAGTCATACCAGAAGGTCGGTCTACGGATCCATCATCAAGTCATACCAGACGGTCGGTCTACGGATCCATCCTCTAGTCATACCAGACAGTCGGTCTACGGATCCATCATCCAGTCATACCAACCGGTGGGTCTACGGATCCATCATCTAGTCATACCAGACGGTCGGTCTACGGATCCATCATCGAGTCATACCAGACGGTCGGTCTACGGATCCATCATCGAGTCATACCAGACGGTCGGTCTACGGATCCTTCATCGAGTCATACCAGACGGTCAGTCTACGGATCCATCATCGAGTCATACGAGACGGTCGGTCTACTCATCCATCATCGAGTCATACCAGACGGTCGGTCTACGGATCCATCATCCAGTCATACCAACCGGTCGGTCTACGGATCCATTATCCAGTCATACCAGACAGTCGGTCTACGGATCCATCATCCAGTCATACCAACCGGTCGGTCTACGGATCCATCATCCAGTCATACCAACCGGTCGGTCTACGGATCCATCATCTAGTCATACCAACCGGTTGATCTACGGATCCATCCTCTAGTCATACCAACCGGTCGGTCTACGGATCCACATTCCAGTCATTCCAGACGGTCGGTCTATGGATCCATCATCCAGTCATACCAACCGGTCGGTCTACGGATCCATCATCCAGTCATACCAACCGGTCGGTCTATGGATCCATCATCCAGTCATACCAACCGGTCGGTCTATGGATCCATCATCCAGTCATACCAGACTGTCGGTCTACGGATCCATCATCCAGTCATACCAGACGGTCGGTCTACGGATCCATCATCTAGTCATACCAGACGATCGATCTACGGATCCATCATCTAGTCATACCAACCGGTCGGTCTACGGCTCCATCATCTAGTCATACCAACCGGTAGGTCTACGGATCCATCATCTAGTCATACCAGACGGTCGGTCTACGGATCCATCATCAAGTCATACCAGACGGTCGGTCTACGGATCCATCATCTAGTCATACCAGACGGTCGGTCTACGGATCCATCATCCAGTCATACCAACCGGTCGGTCTACGGATCCATCATCTAGTCATACCAGACGGTCGGTCTACGGATCCATCATCGAGTCATACCAGACGGTCGGTCTACGGATCCATCATCGAGTCATACCAGACGGTCGGTCTACGGATCCATCATCGAGTCATACCAGACGGTCGGTCTACGGATCCATCATCGAGTCATACCAGACGGTCGGTCTACGGATCCATCATCGAGTCATACCAGACGGTCGGAATACGGATCCATCATCCAGTCATACCAACCGGTCGGTCTACGGATCCATTATCCAGTCATACCAGACAGTCGGTCTACGGATCCATCATCTAGTCATACCAACCGGCCGGTCTACGGATCCATCATCTAGTCATACCAGACAGTCGGTCTACGGATCCATCATCCAGTCATACCAACCGGTCGGTCTACGGATCCATCATCCAGTCATACCAACCGGTCGGTCTACGGATCCATCATCTAGTCATACCAACCGGTTGATCTACGGATCCATCATCTAATCATACCAACCGGTCGGTCTATGGATCCATCATCCAGTCATACCAACCGGTCGGTCTACGGATCCATCATCCAGTCATACCAACCGGTCGGTCTATGGATCCATCATCCAGTCATACCAGACTGTCGGTCTACGGATCCATCATCCAGTCATACCAGACGGTCGGTCTACGGATCCATCATCCAGTCATAACAACCGGTCGGTCTACGGATCCATCATCCAGTCATACCAGACGGTCGGTCTACGGATCCATCATCCAGTCATACCAGACGGTCGGTCTACGGATCCATCATCTAGTCATACCAACCGGTCGGTCTACGGATCCATCATCCAGTCATACCAGACGGTCGGTCTACGGATCCATCATCCAGTCATACCAGACGGTCGGTCTGCGGATCCATCATCTAGTCATACCTGACGGTCGGTCTACGGATCCATCCTCTAGTCATACCAACCTGTCGGTCTACGGATCCATCATCTAGTCATACCAGACGGTCGGTCTACGGATCCATCATCTAGTCATACCAGACGGTCGGTCTACGGATCCATCATCGAGTTATACCAACCGGTCGGTCTACGGATCCATCATCCAGTCATACCAACCGGTCGGTCTACGGATCCATTATCCAGTCATACCAGACAGTGAGTCTACGGATCCATCATCCAGTCATACCAGACGGTCGGTCTGCGGATCCATCATCTAGTCATACCAGACGGTCGGTCTACGGATCCATCATCCAGTCATACCAACCGGTCGGTCTACGGATCCATCATCTAGTCATACCAGACGGTCGGTCTACGGATCCATCATCCAGTCATACCAGACAGTCGGTCTACGGATCCATCATCCAGTCATACCAGACAGTCGGTCTACGGATCCATCATCCAGTCATACCAGACGGTCGGTATACGGATCCATCATCCAGTCATACCAGACAGTCGGTCTACGGATCCATCATCTAGTCATACCAACCGGTCGGTCTACGGATCCATCATCTAGTCATACCAACCGGTCGGTATACGGATCCATCATCCAGTCATACCAACCGGTCGGTCTACGGATCCATCATCCAGTCATAGCAGACAGTCGGTCTATGGATCCATCATCTAGTCATACCAACCTGTCGGTCTACGGATCCATCATCTAGTCATACCAACCGGTCGGTCTACGGATCCATCATCTAGTCATACCAACCGGTCGGTATACGGATCCATCATCTAGTCATTCGAACTGGTCGGTCTACGGATCCATCATCTAGTCATACCAGACAGTCGGTCTACGGATCCATCATCTAGTCATACCAACCGGTCGGTCTACGGATCCATCTAGTCATACCAACCGGTCGGTCTACGGATCCATCATCCAGTCATACCAGACGGTCGGTCTACGGATCCATCATCTAGTCATACCAGACAGTCGGTCTACGGATCCATCATCTAGTCATACCAGACGGTCGGTCTACGGATCCATCATCCAGTCATACCAACCGGTCGGTCTACGGATCCATCATCTAGTCATACCAACAGGTCGGTCTACGGATCCATCATCTAGTCATACCAGACGGTCGGTCTACGGATCCATCATCTAGTCATACCAGACAGTCGGTCTACGGTTCCATCATCTAGTCATACCAACCGGTCGGTCTACTGATCCATCATCCAGTCATACCAACCGGTCGGTCTACGGATCCATCATCCAGTCATACCAGGCGGTCGGTCTACGGATCCATCACCCAGTCATACCAGACGGTCGGTATACGGATCCATCATCCAGTCATACCAACCGGTCGGTCTACGGATCCATCATCTAGTCATGCCAGACGGTCGGTCTACGGATCCATCATCTAGTCATACCAACCGGTCGGTCTACGGATCCATCATCTAGTCATACCAGACGGTGGGTCTACGGATCCATCATCTAGTCATACCAACCGGTCGGTCGACGGATCCATCATCCAGTCATACCAGACGGTCGGTCGACGGATCCATCATCCAGTCATACCAGACGGTCGGTCTACGGATCCATCATCCAGTCATACCAGACGGTCGGTCTACGGATCCATCATCTAGTCATGCCAGACGGTCGGTCTACGGATCCATCATCCAGTCATACCAGACGGTCGGTCTACGGATCCATCATCTAGTCATGCCAGACGGTCGGTCTACGGATCCATCATCCAGTCATACCAGACGGTCGGTCTACGGATCCATCATCCAGTCATACCAACCGGTCGGTATACGGATCCATCATCTAGTCATACCAGACGGTCGGTCTACGGATCCATCATCCAGTCATACCAACCGGTCGGTCTACGGATCCATCATCTAGTCATACCAGACGGTCGGTCTACGGATCCATCATCCAGTCATACCAGACGGTCGGTCTACGGATCCATCATCTAGTCATACCAACCGGTCGGTCTACGGATCCATCATCCAGTCATACCAGACGGTTGGTCTACGGATCCATCATCCAGTCATACCAACCGGTCGGTATACGGATCCATCATCTAGTCATACCAGACGGTCGGTCTACGGATCCATCATCCAGTCATACCAACCGGTCGGTCTACGGATCCATCATCTAGTCATACCAGACGGTCGGTCTACGGATCCATCATCCAGTCATACCAGACGGTCGGTCTACGGATCCATCATCTAGTCATACCAACCGGTCGGTCTACGGATCCATCATCCTGTCATACCAACCGGTCGGTCTACGGATCCATCATCTAGTCATACCAACCGGTCGGTCTACGGATCCATCATCTAGTCATACCAACCGGTCGGTATACGGATCCATCATCTAGTCATTCGAACTGGTCGGTCTACGGATCCATCATCTAGTCATACCAGACAGTCGGTCTACGGATCCATCATCTAGTCATACCAACCGGTCGGTCTACGGATCCATCTATTCATACCAACCGGTCGGTCTACGGATCCATCATCCAGTCATACCAGACGGTCGGTCTACGGATCCATCATCTAGTCATACCAGACAGTCGGTCTACGGATCCATCATCTAGTCATACCAGACGGTCGGTCTACGGATCCATCATCCAGTCATACCAACCGGTCGGTCTACGGATCCATCATCTAGTCATACCAACAGGTCGGTCTACGGATCCATCATCTAGTCATACCAGACGGTCGGTCTACGGATCCATCATCTAGTCATACCAGACAGTCGGTCTACGGTTCCATCATCTAGTCATACCAACCGGTCGGTCTACTGATCCATCATCCAGTCATACCAACCGGTCGGTCTACGGATCCATCATCCAGTCATACCAGGCGGTCGGTCTACGGATCCATCACCCAGTCATACCAGACGGTCGGTATACGGATCCATCATCCAGTCATACCAACCGGTCGGTCTACGGATCCATCATCTAGTCATGCCAGACGGTCGGTCTACGGATCCATCATCTAGTCATACCAACCGGTCGGTCTACGGATCCATCATCTAGTCATACCAGACGGTGGGTCTACGGATCCATCATCTAGTCATACCAACCGGTCGGTCTACGCATCCATCATCCAGTCATACCAGACGGTCGGTCTACGGATCCATCATCTAGTCATGCCAGACGGTCGGTCTACGGATCCATCATCCAGTCATACCAGACGGTCGGTCTACGGATCCATCATCCAGTCATACCAACCGGTCGGTATACGGATCCATCATCTAGTCATACCAGACGGTCGGTCTACGGATCCATCATCCAGTCATACCAACCGGTCGGTCTACGGATCCATCATCTAGTCATACCAGACGGTCGGTCTACGGATCCATCATCCAGTCATACCAGACGGTCGGTCTACGGATCCATCATCTAGTCATACCAACCGGTCGGTCTACGGATCCATCATCCAGTCATACCAGACGGTTGGTCTACGGATCCATCATCCAGTCATACCAACCGGTCGGTATACGGATCCATCATCTAGTCATACCAGACGGTCGGTCTACGGATCCATCATCCAGTCATACCAACCGGTCGGTCTACGGATCCATCATCTAGTCATACCAGACGGTCGGTCTACGGATCCATCATCCAGTCATACCAGACGGTCGGTCTACGGATCCATCATCTAGTCATACCAACCGGTCGGTCTACGGATCCATCATCCTGTCATACCAACCGGTCGGTCTACGGATCCATCATCTAGTCATACCAACCGGTCGGTCTACGGATCCATCATCCAGTCATACCAACCGGTCAGTCTACGGATCCATCATCCAGTCATACCAACCGGTCGGTCTACGGATCCATCATCCAGTCATACCAACCGGTCGGCCTACGGATCCATCATCTAGTCATACCAACCGGTCGGTCTACGGATCCATCATCCAGTCATACCAGACGGTCTGTCTACGGATCCATCATCTAGTCATACCAGACAGTCGGTCTACGGATCCATCATCCAGTCATACCAACCGGTCGGTCTACGGATCCATCATCCAGTCATACCAACCGGTTGATCTATGGATCCATCATCTAATCATACCAACCGGTCGGTCTACGGATCCATCATCCAGTCATACCAACCGGTTGATCTACGGATCCATCATCTAATCATACCAACCGGTCGGTCTACGGATCCATCATCCAGTCATACCAACCGGTCGGTCTACGGATCAATCATCCAGTCATACCAACCGGTCGGTCTACGGATCCATCATCTAGTCATACCAACCGGTCGGTCTACGGATCCATCATCTAGTCATACCAGACGGTCGGTCTACGGATCCATCATCCAGTCATATCAACCGGTCGGTCTACGGATCCATCATCCAGTCATACCAGACAGTCGGTCTACGGATCCATCATCTAGTCATACCAGACGGTCGGTCTACGGATCCATCATCTAGTCATACCAGACGGTCGGTCTACGGATCCATCATCCAGTCATACCAGACGGTCGGTCTACGGATCCATCATCCAGTCATACCAGAAGGTCGGTCTACGGATCCACATTCCAGTCATTCCAGACGGTCGGTCTACGGATCCATCATCTAGTCATACCAGAAGGTCGGTCTACGGATCCACATTCCAGTCATTCCAGACGGTCGGTCTACGGATCCATCATCTAGTCATACCAACCGGTCGGTCTACGGATCCATCATCCAGTCATACCAACCTGTCGGTCTACGGATCCATCATCCAGTCATACCAGACGGTCGGTCTACGGATCCATCATCCAGTCATACCAGACGGTCGGTCTACGGATCCATCATCGAGTCATACCAGACGGTGGGTCTACGGATCCATCATCGAGTCATACCAGACGGTCGGTCTACGGATCCATCATCGAGTCATACGAGACGGTCGGTCTACTCATCCATCATCGAGTCATACCAGACGGTCGGTCTACGGATCCATCATCCAGTCATACTAACCAGTCGGTCTACGGATCCATTATCCAGTCATACCAGACAGTCGGTCTACGGATCCATCATCCAGTCATACCAACCGGTCGGTCTACGGATCCATCATCCAGTCATACCAACCGGTCGGTCTACGGATCCATCATCTAGTCATACCAACCGGTTGATCTACGGATCCATCCTCTAGTCATACCAACCGGTCGATCTACGGATCCACATTCCAGTCATTCAAGACGGTCGGTCTATGGATCCATCATCCAGTCATACCAACCGGTCGGTCTACGGATCCATCATCTAGTCATACCAACCTTTTCGGTCTACGGATCCATCATCCAGTCATACCAGACGGTCGGTCTACGGATCCATCATCGAGTCATACCAGACGGTCGGTCTACGGATCCATCATCGAGTCATACCAGACGGTCGGTCTACGGATCCATCATCCAGTCATACCAACCGGTCGGTCTACGGATCCATCATCTAATCATACCAACCGGTCGGTCTACGGATCCATCATCCAGTCATACCAACCGGTTGATCTACGGATCCATCATCTAATCATACCAACCGGTCGGTCTACGGATCCATCATCCAGTCATACCAACCGGTCGGTCTGTCTGGTATAGACCGACCGGTCGGTCTACGGATCAATCATCCAGTCATACCAACCGGTCGGTCTACGGATCCATCATCTAGTCATACCAACCGGTCGGTCTACGGATCCATCATCTAGTCATACCAGACGGTCGGTCTACGGATCCATCATCCAGTCATATCAACCGGTCGGTCTACGGATCCATCATCCAGTCATACCAGACAGTCGGTCTACGGATCCATCATCTAGTCATACCAGACGGTCGGTCTACGGATCCATCATCCAGTCATATCAACCGGTCGGTCTACGGATCCATCATCCAGTCATACCAGACAGTCGGTCTACGGATCCATCATCTAGTCATACCAGACGGTCGGTCTACGGATCCATCATCTAGTCATACCAGACGGTCGGTCTACGGATCCATCATCCAGTCATACCAGACGGTCGGTCTACGGATCCATCATCCAGTCATACCAGAAGGTCGGTCTACGGATCCACATTCCAGTCATTCCAGACGGTCGGTCTACGGATCCATCATCTAGTCATACCAACCGGTCGGTCTACGGATCCATCATCCAGTCATACCAACCTGTCGGTCTACGGATCCATCATCCAGTCATACCAGACGGTCGGTCTACGGATCCATCATCCAGTCATACCAGACGGTCGGTCTACGGATCCATCATCGAGTCATACCAGACGGTGGGTCTACGGATCCATCATCGAGTCATACCAGACGGTCGGTCTACGGATCCATCATCGAGTCATACGAGACGGTCGGTCTACTCATCCATCATCGAGTCATACCAGACGGTCGGTCTACGGATCCATCATCCAGTCATACCAACCGGTCGGTCTACGGATCCATTATCCAGTCATACCAGACAGTCGGTCTACGGATCCATCATCCAGTCATACCAACCGGTCGGTCTACGGATCCATCATCCAGTCATACCAACCGGTCGGTCTACGGATCCATCATCTAGTCATACCAACCGGTTGATCTACGGATCCATCCTCTAGTCATACCAACCGGTCGGTCTACGGATCCACATTCCAGTCATTCCAGACGGTCGGTCTATGGATCCATCATCCAGTCATACCAACCGGTCGGCCTACGGATCCATCATCTAGTCATACCAACCGGTCGGTCTACGGATCCATCATCCAGTCATACCAGACGGTCTGTCTACGGATCCATCATCTAGTCATACCAGACAGTCGGTCTACGGATCCATCATCCAGTCATACCAACCGGTCGGTCTACGGATCCATCATCCAGTCATACCAACCGGTTGATCTACGGATCCCTCATCTAATCATACCAACCGGTCGGTCTACGGATCCATCATCCAGTCATACCAACCGGTTGATCTACGGATCCATCATCTAATCATACCAACCGGTCGGTCTACGGATCCATCATCCAGTCATACCAACCGGTCGGTCTACGGATCAATCATCCAGTCATACCAACCGGTCGGTCTACGGATCCATCATCTAGTCATACCAACCGGTCGGTCTAAGGATCCATCATCTAGTCATACCAGACTGTCGGTCTACGGATCCAGCATCCAGTCATACCAACCGGTCGGTCTACGGATCCATCATCTAGTCATACCAGACGGTCGGTCTACGGATCCATCATCCAGTCATACCAACCGGTCGGTCTACGGATCCATCATCTAGTCATACCAGACGGTCGGTCTACGGATCCATCATCCAGTCATACCAGAGGGTCGGTCTACGGATCCATCATCTAGTCATACCAACCGGTCGGTCTACGGATCCATCATCCAGTCATACCAACCGGTCGGTCTACGGGTCCATCATCTAGTCATACCAACCGGTCGGTCTACGGATCCATCATCCAGTCATACCAACCGGTCAGTCTACGGATCCATCATCCAGTCATACCAACCGGTCGGTCTACGGATCCATCATCCAGTCATACCAACCGGTCGGCCTACGGATCCATCATCTAGTCATACCAACCGGTCGGTCTACGGATCCATCATCCAGTCATACCAGACGGTCTGTCTACGGATCCATCATCTAGTCATACCAGACAGTCGGTCTACGGATCCATCATCCAGTCATACCAACCGGTCGGTCTACGGATCCATCATCCAGTCATACCAACCGGTTGATCTACGGATCCATCATCTAATCATACCAACCGGTCGGTCTACGGATCCATCATCCAGTCATACCAACCGGTCGGTCTACGGATCAATCATCCAGTCATACCAACCGGTCGGTCTACGGATCCATCATCTAGTCATACCAACCGGTCGGTCTACGGATCCATCATCCAGTCATATCAACCGGTCGGTCTACGGATCCATCATCCAGTCATACCAGACAGTCGGTCTACGGATCCATCATCTAGTCATACCAGACGGTCGGTCTACGGATCCATCATCCAGTCATATCAACCGGTCGGTCTACGGATCCATCATCCAGTCATACCAGACAGTCGGTCTACGGATCCATCATCTAGTCATACCAGACGGTCGGTCTACGGATCCATCATCTAGTCATACCAGACGGTCGGTCTACGGATCCATCATCCAGTCATACCAGACGGTCGGTCTACGGATCCATCATCCAGTCATACCAGAAGGTCGGTCTACGGATCCACATTCCAGTCATTCCAGACGGTCGGTCTACGGATCCATCATCTAGTCATACCAACCGGTCGGTCTACGGATCCATCATCCAGTCATACCAACCTGTCGGTCTACGGATCCATCATCCAGTCATACCAGACGGTCGGTCTACGGATCCATCATCCAGACATACCAGACGGTCGGTCTACGGATCCATCATCGAGTCATACCAGACGGTGGGTCTACGGATCCATCATCGAGTCATACCAGACGGTCGGTCTACGGATCCATCATCGAGTCATACGAGACGGTCGGTCTACTCATCCATCATCGAGTCATACCAGACGGTCGGTCTACGGATCCATCATCCAGTCATACCAACCGGTCGGTCTACGGATCCATTATCCAGTCATACCAGACAGTCGGTCTTCGGATCCATCATCCAGTCATACCAACCGGTCGGTCTACGGATCCATCATCCAGTCATACCAACCGGTCGGTCTACGGATCCATCATCTAGTCATACCAACCGGTTGATCTACGGATCCATCCTCTAGTCATACCAACCGGTCGGTCTACGGATCCACATTCCAGTCATTCCAGACGGTCGGTCTATGGATCCATCATCCAGTCATACCAACCGGTCGGCCTACGGATCCATCATCTAGTCATACCAACCGGTCGGTCTACGGATCCATCATCCAGTCATACCAGACGGTCTGTCTACGGATCCATCATCTAGTCATACCAGACAGTCGGTCTACGGATCCATCATCCAGTCATACCAACCGGTCGGTCTACGGATCCATCATCCAGTCATACCAACCGGTTGATCTACGGATCCATCATCTAATCATACCAACCGGTCGGTCTACGGATCCATCATCCAGTCATACCAACCGGTTGATCTACGGATCCATCATCTAATCATACCAACCGGTCGGTCTACGGATCCATCATCCAGTCATACCAACCGGTCGGTCTACGGATCAATCATCCAGTCATACCAACCGGTCGGTCTAAGGATCCATCATCTAGTCATACCAACCGGTCGGTCTACGGATCCATCATCTAGTCATACCAGACGGTCGGTCTACGGATCCATCATCCAGTCATATCAACCGGTCGGTCTACGGATCCATCATCCAGTCATACCAGACAGTCGGTCTACGGATCCATCATCCAGTCATACCAGACAGTCGGTCTACGGATCCATCATCTAGTCATACCAGACGGTCGGTCTACGGATCCATCATCCAGTCATATCAACCGGTCGGTTCTTCGGATCCATCATCCAGTCATACCAGACAGTCGGTCTACGGATCCATCATCTAGTCATACCAGACGGTCGGTCTACGGATCCATCATCTAGTCATACCAGACGGTCGGTCTACGGATCCATCATCCAGTCATACCAGACGGTCGGTCTACGGATCCATCATCCAGTCATACCAGAAGGTCGGTCTACGGATCCACATTCCAGTCATTCCAGACGGTCGGTCTACGGATCCATCATCTAGTCATACCAACCGGTCGGTCTACGGATCCATCATCCAGTCATACCAACCTGTCGGTCTACGGATCCATCATCCAGTCATACCAGACGGTCGGTCTACGGATCCATCATCCAGTCATACCAGACGGTCGGTCTACGGATCCATCATCGAGTCATACCAGACGGTGGGTCTACGGATCCATCATCGAGTCATACCAGACGGTCGGTCTACGGATCCATCATCGAGTCATACGAGACGGTCGGTCTACTCATCCATCATCGAGTCATACCAGACGGTCGGTCTACGGATCCATCATCCAGTCATACCAACCGGTCGGTCTACGGATCCATTATCCAGTCATACCAGACAGTCGGTCTACGGATCCATCATCCAGTCATACCAACCGGTCGGTCTACGGATCCATCATCCAGTCATACCAACCGGTCGGTCTACGGATCCATCATCTAGTCATACCAACCGGTTGATCTACGGATCCATCCTCCAGTCATACCAACCGGTCGGTCTACGGATCCATCATCTAGTCATACCAGACGGTCGGTCTACGGATCCATCATCCAGTCATACCAACCGGTCGGTCTACGGATCCATCATCTAGTCATACCAGACGGTCGGTCTACGGATCCATCATCCAGTCATACCAGACGGTCGGTCTACGGATCCATCATCTAGTCATACCAACCGGTCGGTCTACGGATCCATCATCCAGTCATACCAACCGGTCGGTCTACGGGTCCATCATCTAGTCATACCAACCGGTCGGTCTACGGATCCATCATCCAGTCATACCAACCGGTCAGTCTACGGATCCATCATCCAGTCATACCAACCGGTCGGTCTACGGATCCATCATCCAGTCATACCAACCGGTCGGCCTACGGATCCATCATCTAGTCATACCAACCGGTCGGTCTACGGATCCATCATCCAGTCATACCAGACGGTCTGTCTACGGATCCATCATCTAGTCATACCAGACAGTCGGTCTACGGATCCATCATCCAGTCATACCAACCGGTCGGTCTACGGATCCATCATCCAGTCATACCAACCGGTTGATCTACGGATCCATCATCTAATCATACCAACCGGTCGGTCTACGGATCCATCATCCAGTCATACCAACCGGTTGATCTACGGATCCATCATCTAATCATACCAACCGGTCGGTCTACGGATCCATCATCCAGTCATACCAACCGGTCGGTCTACGGATCAATCATCCAGTCATACCAACCGGTCGGTCTACGGATCCATCATCTAGTCATACCAACCGGTCGGTCTACGGATCCATCATCTAGTCATACCAGACGGTCGGTCTACGGATCCATCATCCAGTCATATCAACCGGTCGGTCTACGGATCCATCATCCAGTCATACCAGACAGTCGGTCTACGGATCCATCATCTAGTCATACCAGACGGTCGGTCTACGGATCCATCATCCAGTCATATCAACCGGTCGGTCTACGGATCCATCATCCAGTCATACCAGACAGTCGGTCTACGGATCCATCATCTAGTCATACCAGACGGTCGGTCTACGGATCCATCATCTAGTCATACCAGACGGTCGGTCTACGGATCCATCATCCAGTCATACCAGACGGTCGGTCTACGGATCCATCATCCATTCATACCAGAAGGTCGGTCTACGGATCCACATTCCAGTCATTCCAGACGGTCGGTCTACGGATCCATCATCTAGTCATACCAGACGGTCGGTCTACGGATCCATCATCTAGTCATACCAGACGGTCGGTCTACGGATCCATCATCCAGTCATACCAGACGGTCGGTCTACGGATCCATCATCCAGTCATACCAGAAGGTCGGTCTACGGATCCACATTCCAGTCATTCCAGACGGTCGGTCTACGGATCCATCATCCAGTCATACCAACCTGTCGGTCTACGGATCCATCATCCAGTCATACCAGACGGTCGGTCTACGGATCCATCATCCAGTCATACCAGACGGTCGGTCTACGGATCCATCATCGAGTCATACCAGACGGTCGGTCTACGGATCCATCATCGAGTCATACGAGACGGTCGGTCTACTCATCCATCATCGAGTCATACCAGACGGTCGGTCTACGGATCCATCATCCAGTCATACCAGACGGTCGGTCTACGGATCCATTATCCAGTCATACCAGACAGTCGGTCTACGGATCCATCATCCAGTCATACCAACCGGTCGGTCTACGGATCCATCATCCAGTCATACCAACCGGTCGGTCTACGGATCCATCATCTAGTCATACCAACCGGTTGATCTACGGATCCATCCTCTAGTCATACCAACCGGTCGGTCTACGGATCCACATTCCAGTCATTCCAGACGGTCGGTCTATGGATCCATCATCCAGTCATACCAACCGGTCGGCCTACGGATCCATCATCTAGTCATACCAACCGGTCGGTCTACGGATCCATCATCCAGTCATACCAGACGGTCTGTCTACGGATCCATCATCTAGTCATACCAGACAGTCGGTCTACGGATCCATCATCCAGTCATACCAACCGGTCGGTCTACGGATCCATCATCCAGTCATACCAACCGGTTGATCTACGGATCCATCATCTAATCATACCAACCGGTCGGTCTACGGATCCATCATCCAGTCATACCAACCGGTTGATCTACGGATCCATCATCTAATCATACCATTCGGTCGGTCTACGGATCAATCATCCAGTCATACCAACCGGTCGGTCTACGGATCCATCATCTAGTCATACCAACCGGTCGGTCTACGGATCCATCATCTAGTCATACCAGACGGTCGGTCTACGGATCCATCATCCAGTCATATCAACCGGTCGGTCTACGGATCCATCATCCAGTCATACCAGACAGTCGGTCTACGGATCCATCATCTAGTCATACCAGACGGTCGGTCTACGGATCCATCATCCAGTCATATCAACCGGTCGGTCTACGGATCCATCATCCAGTCATACCAGACAGTCGGTCTACGGATCCATCATCTAGTCATACCAGACGGTCGGTCTACGGATCCATCATCTAGTCATACCAGACGGTCGGTCTACGGATCCATCATCCAGTCATACCAGACGGTCGATCTACGGATCCATCATCCAGTCATACCAGAAGGTCGGTCTACGGATCCACATTCCAGTCATTCCAGACGGTCGGTCTACGGATCCATCATCTAGTCATACCAACCGGTCGGTCTACGGATCCATCATCCAGTCATACCAACCTGTCGGTCTACGGATCCATCATCCAGTCATACCAGACGGTCGGTCTACGGATCCATCATCCAGTCATACCAGACGGTCGGTCTACGGATCCATCATCGAGTCATACTAGACGGTGGGTCTACGGATCCATCATCGAGTCATACCAGACGGTCGGTCTACGGATCCATCATCGAGTCATACGAGACGGTCGGTCTACTCATCCATCATCGAGTCATACCAGACGGTCGGTCTACGGATCCATCATCCAGTCATACCAACCGGTCGGTCTACGGATCCATTATCCAGTCATACCAGACAGTCGGTCTACGGATCCATCATCCAGTCATACCAACCGGTCGGTCTACGGATCCATCATCCAGTCATACCAACCGGTCGGTCTACGGATCCATCATCTAGTCATACCAACCGGTCGATCTACGGATCCATCCTCTAGTCATACCAACCGGTCGGTCTACGGATCCACATTCCAGTCATTCCAGACGGTCGGTCTATGGATCCATCATCCAGTCATACCAACCGGTCGGTCTACGGATCCATCATCCAGTCATACCAACCGGTCGGTCTATGGATCCATCATCCAGTCATACCAACCGGTCGGTCTATGGATCCATCATCCAGTCATACCAGACTGTCGGTCTACGGATCCATCATCCAGTCATACCAACCGGACGGTCTATGGATCCATCATCCAGTCATACCAGACGGTCGGTCTACGGATCCATCATCCAGTCATACCAGACGGTCGGTCTACGGATCCATCATCTAGTCATACCAGACGATCGATCTACGGATCCATCATCTAGTCATACCAACCGGTCGGTCTACGGCTCCATCATCTAGTCATACCAACCGGTCGGTCTACGGATCCATCATCTAGTCATACCAGACGGTCGGTCTACGGATCCATCATCAAGTCATACCAGACGGTCGGTCTACGGATCCATCCTCTAGTCATACCAGACAGTCGGTCTACGGATCCATCATCCAGTCATACCAACCGGTCGGTCTACGGATCCATCATCTAGTCATACCAGACGGTCGGTCTACGGATCCATCATCAAGTCATACCAGGCAGTCGGTCTACGGATCCATCATCTAGTCATACCAACCGGTCGGTCTACGGATCCATCATCCAGTCATACCAACCTGTCGGTCTACGGATCCATCATCCAGTCATACCAGACGGTCGGTCTACGGATCCATCATCCAGTCATACCAGACGGTCGGTCTACGGATCCATCATCGAGTCATACCAGACGGTGGGTCTACGGATCCATCATCGAGTCATACCAGACGGTCGGTCTACGGATCCATCATCGAGTCATACGAGACGGTCGGTCTACTCATCCATCATCGAGTCATACCAGACGGTCGGTCTACGGATCCATCATCCAGTCATACCAACCGGTCGGTCTACGGATCCATTATCCAGTCATACCAGACAGTCGGTCTACGGATCCATCATCCAGTCATACCAACCGGTCGGTCTACGGATCCATCATCCAGTCATACCAACCGGTCGGTCTACGGATCCATCATCTAGTCATACCAACCGGTTGATCTACGGATCCATCCTCCAGTCATACCAACCGGTCGGTCTACGGATCCAGCATCTAGTCATACCAGACGGTCGGTCTACGGATCCATCATCCAGTCATACCAACCGGTCGGTCTACGGATCCATCATCTAGTCATACCATACGGTCGGTCTACGGATCCATCATCCAGTCATACCAGACGGTCGGTCTACGGATCCATCATCTAGTCATACCAACCGGTCGGTCTACGGATCCATCATCCAGTCATACCAACCGGTCGGTCTACGGGTCCATCATCTAGTCATACCAACCGGTCGGTCTACGGATCCATCATCCAGTCATACCAACCGGTCAGTCTACGGATCCATCATCCAGTCATACCAACCGGTCGGTCTACGGATCCATCATCCAGTCATACCAACCGGTCGGCCTACGGATCCATCATCTAGTCATACCAACCGGTCGGTCTACGGATCCATCATCCAGTCATACCAGACGGTCTGTCTACGGATCCATCATCTAGTCATACCAGACAGTCGGTCTACGGATCCATCATCCAGTCATACCAACCGGTCGGTCTATGGATCCATCATCCAGTCATACCAACCGGTTGATCTACGGATCCATCATCTAATCATACCAACCGGTCGGTCTACGGATCCATCATCCAGTCATACCAACCGGTTGATCTACGGATCCATCATCCAGTCATACCAACCGGTCGGTCTACGGATCCATCATCCAGTCATACCAACCGGTTGATCTACGGATCCATCATCTAATCATACCAACCGGTCGGTCTACGGATCCATCATCCAGTCATACCAACCGGTTGATCTACGGATCCATCATCTAATCATACCAACCGGTCGGTCTACGGATCCATCATCCAGTCATACCAACCGGTCGGTCTACGGATCAATCATCCAGTCATACCAACCGGTCGGTCTACGGATCCATCATCTAGTCATACCAACCGGTCGGTCTACGGATCCATCATCTAGTCATACCAGACGGTCGGTCTACGGATCCATCATCCAGTCATATCAACCGGTCGGTCTACGGATCCATCATCCAGTCATACCAGACGGTCGGTCAACGGATCCATCATCTAGTCATACCAGACGGTCGGTCTACGGATCCATCATCCTGTCATATCAACCGGTCGGTCTACGGATCCATCATCCAGTCATACCAGACGGTTGGTCTACGGATCCATCATCTAGTCATACCAGACGGTCGGTCTACGGATCCATCATCTAGTCATACCAGACGGTCGGTCTACGGATCCATCATCCAGTCATACCAGACGGTCGGTCTACGGATCCATCATCCAGTCATACCAGAAGGTCGGTCTACGGATCCACATTCCAGTCATTCCAGAGGGTCGGTCTACGGATCCATCATCTAGTCATACCAACCGGTCGGTCTACTGATCCATCATCCAGTCATACCAACCTGTCGGTCTACGGATCCATCATCCAGTCATACCAGACGGTCGGTCTACGGATCCATCATCGAATCTTACCAGACGGTGGGTCTACGGATCCATCATCGAGTCATACCAACCGGTCGGTCTACGGATCCATCATCCAGTCATACCAACCGGTCGGTCTACGGATCCATCATCTAGTCATACCAACCGGTTGATCTACGGATCCATCCTCCAGTCATACCAACCGGTCGGTCTACGGATCCAGCATCTAGTCATACCAGACGGTCGGTCTACGGATCCATCATCCAGTCATACCAACCGGTCGGTCTACGGATCCATCATCTAGTCATACCAGACGGTCGGTCTACGGGTCCATCATCTAGTCATACCAACCGGTCGGTCTACGGATCCATCATCCAGTCATACCAACCGGTCAGTCTACGGATCCATCATCCAGTCATACCAACCGGTCGGTCTACGGGTCCATCATCTAGTCATACCAACCGGTCGGTCTACGGATCCATCATCCAGTCATACCAACCGGTCGGTCTACGGATCCATCATCCAGTCATACCAACCGGTCGGTCTACGGATCCATCATCCAGTCATACCAACCGGTCGGCCTACGGATCCATCATCTAGTCATACCAACCGGTCGGTCTACGGATCCATCATCCAGTCATACCAGACGGTCTGTCTATGGATCCATCATCTAGTCATACCAGACAGTCGGTCTACGGATCCATCATCCAGTCATACCAACCGGTCGGTCTACGGATCCATCATCCAGTCATACCAACCGGTTGATCTACGGATCCATCATCTAATCATACCAACCGGTCGGTCTACGGATCCATCATCCAGTCATACCAACCGGTTGATCTACGGATCCATCATCTAATCATACCAACCGGTCGGTCTACGGATCCATCATCCAGTCATACCAACCGGTCGGTCTACGGATCAATCATCCAGTCATACCAACCGGTCGGTCTACGGATCCATCATCTAGTCATACCAACCGGTCGGTCTACGGATCCATCATCTAGTCATACCAGACGGTCGGTCTACGGATCCATCATCCAGTCATACCAGACGGTCGGTCTACGGATCCATCATCCTGTCATATCAACCGGTCGGTCTACGGATCCATCATCCAGTCATACTTGACAGTCGGTCTACGGATCCATCATCTAGTCATACCAGACGGTCGGTCTACGGATCCATCATCTAGTCATACCAGACGGTCGGTCTACGGATCCATCATCCAGTCATACCAGACGGTCGGTCTACGGATCCATCATCTAGTCATACCAACCGGTCGGTCTACGGCTCCATCATCTAGTCATACCAACCGGTCGGTCTACGGATCCATCATCTAGTCATACCAGACGGTCGGTCTACGGATCCATCATCAAGTCATACCAGACGGTCGGTCTACGGATCCATCCTCTAGTCATACCAGACAGTCGGTCTACGGATCCATCATCCAGTCATACCAACCGGTCGGTCTACGGATCCATCATCTAGTCATACCAGACGGTCGGTCTACGGATCCATCATCAAGTCATACCAGGCGGTCGGTCTACGGATCCATCATCTAGTCATACCAACCGGTCGGTCTACGGATCCATCATCCAGTCATACCAACCTGTCGGTCTACGGATCCATCATCCAGTCATACCAGACGGTCGGTCTACGGATCCATCATCCAGTCATACCAGACGGTCGGTCTACGGATCCATCATCGAGTCATACCAGACGGTGGGTCTACGGATCCATCATCGAGTCATACCAGACGGTCGGTCTACGGATCCATCATCGAGTCATACGAGACGGTCGGTCTACTCATCCATCATCGAGTCATACCAGACGGTCGGTCTACGGATCCATCATCCAGTCATACCAACCGGTCGGTCTACGGATCCATTATCCAGTCATACCAGACAGTCGGTCTACGGATCCATCATCCAGTCATACCAACCGGTCGGTCTACGGATCCATCATCCAGTCATACCAACCGGTCGGTCTACGGATCCATCATCTAGTCATACCAACCGGTTGATCTACGGATCCATCCTCCAGTCATACCAACCGGTCGGTCTACGGATCCAGCATCTAGTCATACCAGACGGTCGGTCTACGGATCCATCATCCAGTCATACCAACCGGTCGGTCTACGGATCCATCATCTAGTCATACCATACGGTCGGTCTACGGATCCATCATCCAGTCATACCAGACGGTCGGTCTACGGATCCATCATCTAGTCATACCAACCGGTCGGTCTACGGATCCATCATCCAGTCATACCAACCGGTCGGTCTACGGGTCCATCATCTAGTCATACCAACCGGTCGGTCTACGGATCCATCATCCAGTCATACCAACCGGTCAGTCTACGGATCCATCATCCAGTCATACCAACCGGTCGGTCTACGGATCCATCATCCAGTCATACCAACCGGTCGGCCTACGGATCCATCATCTAGTCATACCAACCGGTCGGTCTACGGATCCATCATCCAGTCATACCAGACGGTCTGTCTACGGATCCATCATCTAGTCATACCAGACAGTCGGTCTACGGATCCATCATCCAGTCATACCAACCGGTCGGTCTATGGATCCATCATCCAGTCATACCAACCGGTTGATCTACGGATCCATCATCTAATCATACCAACCGGTCGGTCTACGGATCCATCATCCAGTCATACCAACCGGTTGATCTACGGATCCATCATCCAGTCATACCAACCGGTCGGTCTACGGATCCATCATCCAGTCATACCAACCGGTTGATCTACGGATCCATCATCTAATCATACCAACCGGTCGGTCTACGGATCCATCATCCAGTCATACCAACCGGTTGATCTACGGATCCATCATCTAATCATACCAACCGGTCGGTCTACGGATCCATCATCCAGTCATACCAACCGGTCGGTCTACGGATCAATCATCCAGTCATACCAACCGGTCGGTCTACGGATCCATCATCTAGTCATACCAACCGGTCGGTCTACGGATCCATCATCTAGTCATACCAGACGGTCGGTCTACGGATCCATCATCCAGTCATATCAACCGGTCGGTCTACGGATCCATCATCCAGTCATACCAGACGGTCGGTCAACGGATCCATCATCTAGTCATACCAGACGGTCGGTCTACGGATCCATCATCCTGTCATATCAACCGGTCGGTCTACGGATCCATCATCCAGTCATACCAGACGGTTGGTCTACGGATCCATCATCTAGTCATACCAGACGGTCGGTCTACGGATCCATCATCTAGTCATACCAGACGGTCGGTCTACGGATCCATCATCCAGTCATACCAGACGGTCGGTCTACGGATCCATCATCCAGTCATACCAGAAGGTCGGTCTACGGATCCACATTCCAGTCATTCCAGAGGGTCGGTCTACGGATCCATCATCTAGTCATACCAACCGGTCGGTCTACTGATCCATCATCCAGTCATACCAACCTGTCGGTCTACGGATCCATCATCCAGTCATACCAGACGGTCGGTCTACGGATCCATCATCGAATCTTACCAGACGGTGGGTCTACGGATCCATCATCGAGTCATACCAACCGGTCGGTCTACGGATCCATCATCCAGTCATACCAACCGGTCGGTCTACGGATCCATCATCTAGTCATACCAACCGGTTGATCTACGGATCCATCCTCCAGTCATACCAACCGGTCGGTCTACGGATCCAGCATCTAGTCATACCAGACGGTCGGTCTACGGATCCATCATCCAGTCATACCAACCGGTCGGTCTACGGATCCATCATCTAGTCATACCAGACGGTCGGTCTACGGGTCCATCATCTAGTCATACCAACCGGTCGGTCTACGGATCCATCATCCAGTCATACCAACCGGTCAGTCTACGGATCCATCATCCAGTCATACCAACCGGTCGGTCTACGGGTCCATCATCTAGTCATACCAACCGGTCGGTCTACGGATCCATCATCCAGTCATACCAACCGGTCGGTCTACGGATCCATCATCCAGTCATACCAACCGGTCGGTCTACGGATCCATCATCCAGTCATACCAACCGGTCGGCCTACGGATCCATCATCTAGTCATACCAACCGGTCGGTCTACGGATCCATCATCCAGTCATACCAGACGGTCTGTCTATGGATCCATCATCTAGTCATACCAGACAGTCGGTCTACGGATCCATCATCCAGTCATACCAACCGGTCGGTCTACGGATCCATCATCCAGTCATACCAACCGGTTGATCTACGGATCCATCATCTAATCATACCAACCGGTCGGTCTACGGATCCATCATCCAGTCATACCAACCGGTTGATCTACGGATCCATCATCTAATCATACCAACCGGTCGGTCTACGGATCCATCATCCAGTCATACCAACCGGTCGGTCTACGGATCAATCATCCAGTCATACCAACCGGTCGGTCTACGGATCCATCATCTAGTCATACCAACCGGTCGGTCTACGGATCCATCATCTAGTCATACCAGACGGTCGGTCTACGGATCCATCATCCAGTCATACCAGACGGTCGGTCTACGGATCCATCATCCTGTCATATCAACCGGTCGGTCTACGGATCCATCATCCAGTCATACTTGACAGTCGGTCTACGGATCCATCATCTAGTCATACCAGACGGTCGGTCTACGGATCCATCATCTAGTCATACCAGACGGTCGGTCTACGGATCCATCATCCAGTCATACCAGACGGTCGGTCTACGGATCCATCATCCAGTCATACCAGAAGGTCGGTCTACGGATCCACATTCCAGTCATTCCAGACGGTCGGTCTACGGATCCATCATCTAGTCATACCAACCGGTCGGTCTACGGATCCATCATCCAGTCATACCAACCTGTCGGTCTACGGATCCATCATCCAGTCATACCAGACGGTCGGTCTACGGATCCATCATCGAGTCATACCAGACGGTGGGTCTACGGATCCATCATCGAGTCATACCAGACGGTCGGTCTACGGATCCATCATCGAGTCATACGAGACGGTCGGTCTACTCATCCATCATCGAGTCATACCAGACGGTCGGTCTACGGATCCATCATCCAGTCATACCAACCGGTCGGTCTACGGATCCATTATCCAGTCATACCAGACAGTCGGTCTACGGATCCATCATCCAGTCATACCAACCGGTCGGTCTACGGATCCATCATCCAGTCATACCAACCGGTCGGTCTACGGATCCATCATCTAGTCATACCAACCGGTTGATCTACGGATCCATCCTCTAGTCATACCAACCGGTCGGTCTACGGATCCACATTCCAGTCATTCCAGACGGTCGGTCTATGGATCCATCATCCAGTCATACCAACCGGTCGGCCTACGGATCCATCATCTAGTCATACCAACCGGTCGGTCTACGGATCCATCATCCAGTCATACCAGACGGTCTGTCTACGGATCCATCATCTAGTCATACCAGACAGTCGGTCTACGGATCCATCATCCAGTCATACCAACCGGTCGGTCTACGGATCCATCATCCAGTCATACCAACCGGTTGATCTACGGATCCATCATCTAATCATACCAACCGGTCGGTCTACGGATCCATCATCCAGTCATACCAACCGGTTGATCTACGGATCCATCATCTAATCATACCATTCGGTAAGTCTACGGATCCATCATCCAGTCATACCAACCGGTCGGTCTACGGATCAATCATCCAGTCATACCAACCGGTCGGTCTACGGATCCATCATCTAGTCATACCAACCGGTCGGTCTACGGATCCATCATCTAGTCATACCAGACGGTCGGTCTACGGATCCATCATCCAGTCATATCAACCGGTCGGTCTACGGATCCATCATCCAGTCATACCAGACAGTCGGTCTACGGATCCATCATCTAGTCATACCAGACGGTCGGTCTACGGATCCATCATCCAGTCATATCAACCGGTCGGTCTACGGATCCATCATCCAGTCATACCAAACAGTCGGTCTACGGATCCATCATCTAGTCATACCAGACGGTCGGTCTACGGATCCATCATCTAGTCATACCAGACGGTCGGTCTACGGATCCATCATCCAGTCATACCAGACGGTCGGTCTACGGATCCATCATCCAGTCATACCAGAAGGTCGGTCTACGGATCCACATTCCAGTCATTCCAGACGGTCGGTCTACGGATCCATCATCTAGTCATACCAACCGGTCGGTCTACGGATCCATCATCCAGTCATACCAACCTGTCGGTCTACGGATCCATCATCCAGTCATACCAGACGGTCGGTCTACGGATCCATCATCCAGTCATACCAGACGGTCGGTCTACGGATCCATCATCGAGTCATACCAGACGGTGGGTCTACGGATCCATCATCGAGTCATACCAGACGGTCGGTCTACGGATCCATCATCGAGTCATACGAGACGGTCGGTCTACTCATCCATCATCGAGTCATACCAGACGGTCGGTCTACGGATCCATCATCCAGTCATACCAACCGGTCGGTCTACGGATCCATTATCCAGTCATACCAGACAGTCGGTCTACGGATCCATCATCCAGTCATACCAACCGGTCGGTCTACGGATCCATCATCCAGTCATACCAACCGGTCGGTCTACGGATCCATCATCTAGTCATACCAACCGGTTGATCTACGGATCCATCCTCTAGTCATACCAACCGGTCGGTCTACGGATCCACATTCCAGTCATTCCAGACGGTCGGTCTATGGATCCATCATCCAGTCATACCAACCGGTCGGTCTACGGATCCATCATCCAGTCATACCAACCGGTCGGTCTATGGATCCATCATCCAGTCATACCAACCGGTCGGTCTATGGATCCATCATCCAGTCATACCAGACTGTCGGTCTACGGATCCATCATCCAGTCATACCAACCGGTCGGTCTATGGATCCATCATCCAGTCATACCAGACTGTCGGTCTACGGATCCATCATCCAGTCATACCAACCGGACGGTCTATGGATCCATCATCCAGTCATACCAGACTGTCGGTCTACGGATCCATCATCCAGTCATACCAACCGGACGGTCTATGGATCCATCATCCAGTCATACCAGACTGTCGGTCTACGGATCCATCATCCAGTCATACCAGACGGTCGGTCTACGGATCCATCATCTAGTCATACCAGACGATCGATCTACGGATCCATCATCTAGTCATACCAACCGGTCGGTCTACGGCTCCATCATCTAGTCATACCAACCGGTCGGTCTACGGCTCCATCATCTAGTCATACCAACCGGTCGGTCTACGGATCCATCATCTAGTCATACCAGACGGTCGGTCTACGGATCCATCATCAAGTCATACCAGACGGTCGGTCTACGGATCCATCCTCTAGTCATACCAGACAGTCGGTCTACGGATCCATCATCCAGTCATACCAACCGGTCGGTCTACGGATCCATCATCTAGTCATACCAGACGGTCGGTCTACGGATCCATCATCGAGTCATACCAGACGGTCGGTCTACCGATCCATCATCGAGTCATACCAGACGGTCGGTCTACGGATCCATCATCGAGTCATACCAGACGGTCGGTCTACGGATCCATCATCGAGTCATACCAGACGGTCGGTCTACGGATCCATCATCGAGTCATACCAGACGGTCGGAATACGGATCCATCATCCAGTCATACCAACCGGTCGGTCTACGGATCCATTATCCAGTCATACCAGACAGTCGGTCTACGGATCCATCATCTAGTCATACCAACCGGCCGGTCTACGGATCCATCATCTAGTCATACCAGACAGTCGGTCTACGGATCCATCATCAAGTCATACCAACCGGTCGGTCTACGGATCCATCATCCAGTCATACCAACCGGTCGGTCTACGGATCCATCATCTAGTCATACCAACCGAATGATCTACGGATCCATCATCTAATCATACCAACCGGTCGGTCTATGGATCCATCATCCAGTCATACCAACCGGTCGGTCTACGGATCCATCATCCAGTCATACCAACCGGTCGGTCTACGGATCCATCATCCAGTCATACCAACCGGTTGATCTACGGATCCATCATCTAATCATACCAACCGGTCGGTCTACGGATCCATCATCTAGTCATACCAGACAGTCGGTCTACGGATCCATCATCCAGTCATACCAACCGGTCGGTCTACGGATCCATCATCCAGTCATACCAACCGGTTTATCTACGGATCCATCATCTAATCATACCAACCGGTCGGTCTACGGATCCATCATCCAGTCATACCAACCGGTTGATCTACGGATCCATCATCTAATCATACCAACCGGTCGGTCTACGGATCCATCATCCAGTCATACCAACCGGTCGGTCTACGGATCAATCATCCAGTCATACCAACCGGTCGGTCTACGGATCCATCATCTAGTCATACCAACCGGTCGGTCTACGGATCCATCATCTAGTCATACCAGACGGTCGGTCTACGGATCCATCATCCAGTCATATCAACCGGTCGGTCTACGGATCCATCATCCAGTCATACCAGACAGTCGGTCTACGGATCCATCATCTAGTCATACCAGACGGTCGGTCTACGGATCCATCATCTAGTCATACCAACCGGTCGGTCTACGGATCCATCATCCAGTCATACCAACCTGTCGGTCTACGGATCCATCATCCAGTCATACCAGACGGTCGGTCTACGGATCCATCATCCAGTCATACCAGACGGTCGGTCTACGGATCCATCATCGAGTCATACCAGACGGTGGGTCTACGGATCCATCATCGAGTCATACCAGACGGTCGGTCTACGGATCCATCATCGAGTCATACGAGACGGTCGGTCTACTCATCCATCATCGAGTCATACCAGACGGTCGGTCTACGGATCCATCATCCAGTCATACCAACCGGTCGGTCTACGGATCCATTATCCAGTCATACCAGACAGTCGGTCTACGGATCCATCATCCAGTCATACCAACCGGTCGGTCTACGGATCCATCATCCAGTCATACCAACCGGTCGGTCTACGGATCCATCATCTAGTCATACCAACCGGTTGATCTACGGATCCATCCTCTAGTCATACCAACCGGTCGGTCTACGGATCCACATTCCAGTCATTCCAGACGGTCGGTCTATGGATCCATCATCCAGTCATACCAACCGGTCGGCCTACGGATCCATCATCTAGTCATACCAACCGGTCGGTCTACGGATCCATCATCCAGTCATACCAGACGGTCTGTCTACGGATCCATCATCTAGTCATACCAGACAGTCGGTCTACGGATCCATCATCCAGTCATACCAACCGGTCGGTCTACGGATCCATCATCCAGTCATACCAACCGGTTGATCTACGGATCCATCATCTAATCATACCAACCGGTCGGTCTACGGATCCATCATCCAGTCATACCAACCGGTTGATCTACGGATCCATCATCTAATCATACCATTCGGTAAGTCTACGGATCCATCATCCAGTCATACCAACCGGTCGGTCTACGGATCAATCATCCAGTCATACCAACCGGTCGGTCTACGGATCCATCATCTAGTCATACCAACCGGTCGGTCTACGGATCCATCATCTAGTCATACCAGACGGTCGGTCTACGGATCCATCATCCAGTCATATCAACCGGTCGGTCTACGGATCCATCATCCAGTCATACCAGACAGTCGGTCTACGGATCCATCATCTAGTCATACCAGACGGTCGGTCTACGGATCCATCATCCAGTCATATCAACCGGTCGGTCTACGGATCCATCATCCAGTCATACCAAACAGTCGGTCTACGGATCCATCATCTAGTCATACCAGACGGTCGGTCTACGGATCCATCATCTAGTCATACCAGACGGTCGGTCTACGGATCCATCATCCAGTCATACCAGACGGTCGGTCTACGGATCCATCATCCAGTCATACCAGAAGGTCGGTCTACGGATCCACATTCCAGTCATTCCAGACGGTCGGTCTACGGATCCATCATCTAGTCATACCAACCGGTCGGTCTACGGATCCATCATCCAGTCATACCAACCTGTCGGTCTACGGATCCATCATCCAGTCATACCAGACGGTCGGTCTACGGATCCATCATCCAGTCATACCAGACGGTCGGTCTACGGATCCATCATCGAGTCATACCAGACGGTGGGTGTACGGATCCATCATCGAGTCATACCAGACGGTCGGTCTACGGATCCATCATCGAGTCATACGAGACGGTCGGTCTACTCATCCATCATCGAGTCATACCAGACGGTCGGTCTACGGATCCATCATCCAGTCATACCAACCGGTCGGTCTACGGATCCATTATCCAGTCATACCAGACAGTCGGTCTACGGATCCATCATCCAGTCATACCAACCGGTCGGTCTACGGATCCATCATCCAGTCATACCAACCGGTCGGTCTACGGATCCATCATCTAGTCATACCAACCGGTTGATCTACGGATCCATCCTCTAGTCATACCAACCGGTCGGTCTACGGATCCACATTCCAGTCATTCCAGACGGTCGGTCTATGGATCCATCATCCAGTCATACCAACCGGTCGGTCTACGGATCCATCATCCAGTCATACCAACCGGTCGGTCTATGGATCCATCATCCAGTCATACCAACCGGTCGGTCTATGGATCCATCATCCAGTCATACCAGACTGTCGGTCTACGGATCCATCATCCAGTCATACCAACCGGACGGTCTATGGATCCATCATCCAGTCATACCAGACTGTCGGTCTACGGATCCATCATCCAGTCATACCAACCGGACGGTCTATGGATCCATCATCCAGTCATACCAGACTGTCGGTCTACGGATCCATCATCCAGTCATACCAGACGGTCGGTCTACGGATCCATCATCTAGTCATACCAGACGATCGATCTACGGATCCATCATCTAGTCATACCAACCGGTCGGTCTACGGCTCCATCATCTAGTCATACCAACCGGTCGGTCTACGGCTCCATCATCTAGTCATACCAACCGGTCGGTCTACGGATCCATCATCTAGTCATACCAGACGGTCGGTCTACGGATCCATCATCAAGTCATACCAGACGGTCGGTCTACGGATCCATCCTCTAGTCATACCAGACAGTCGGTCTACGGATCCATCATCCAGTCATACCAACCGGTCGGTCTACGGATCCATCATCTAGTCATACCAGACGGTCGGTCTACGGATCCATCATCGAGTCATACCAGACGGTCGGTCTACCGATCCATCATCGAGTCATACCAGACGGTCGGTCTACGGATCCATCATCGAGTCATACCAGACGGTCGGTCTACGGATCCATCATCGAGTCATACCAGACGGTCGGTCTACGGATCCATCATCGAGTCATACCAGACGGTCGGAATACGGATCCATCATCCAGTCATACCAACCGGTCGGTCTACGGATCCATTATCCAGTCATACCAGACAGTCGGTCTACGGATCCATCATCTAGTCATACCAACCGGCCGGTCTACGGATCCATCATCTAGTCATACCAGACAGTCGGTCTACGGATCCATCATCAAGTCATACCAACCGGTCGGTCTACGGATCCATCATCCAGTCATACCAACCGGTCGGTCTACGGATCCATCATCTAGTCATACCAACCGAATGATCTACGGATCCATCATCTAATCATACCAACCGGTCGGTCTATGGATCCATCATCCAGTCATACCAACCGGTCGGTCTACGGATCCATCATCCAGTCATACCAACCGGTCGGTCTACGGATCCATCATCCAGTCATACCAACCGGTTGATCTACGGATCCATCATCTAATCATACCAACCGGTCGGTCTACGGATCCATCATCTAGTCATACCAGACAGTCGGTCTACGGATCCATCATCCAGTCATACCAACCGGTCGGTCTACGGATCCATCATCCAGTCATACCAACCGGTTTATCTACGGATCCATCATCTAATCATACCAACCGGTCGGTCTACGGATCCATCATCCAGTCATACCAACCGGTTGATCTACGGATCCATCATCTAATCATACCAACCGGTCGGTCTACGGATCCATCATCCAGTCATACCAACCGGTCGGTCTACGGATCAATCATCCAGTCATACCAACCGGTCGGTCTACGGATCCATCATCTAGTCATACCAACCGGTCGGTCTACGGATCCATCATCTAGTCATACCAGACGGTCGGTCTACGGATCCATCATCCAGTCATATCAACCGGTCGGTCTACGGATCCATCATCCAGTCATACCAGACAGTCGGTCTACGGATCCATCATCTAGTCATACCAGACGGTCGGTCTACGGATCCATCATCTAGTCATACCAGACGGTCGGTCTACGGATCCATCATCCAGTCATACCAGATGGTCGGTCTACGGATCCATCATCCAGTCATACCAGAAGGTCGGTCTACGGATCCACATTCCAGTCATTCCAGACGGTCGGTCTACGGATCCATCATCTAGTCATACCAACCGGTCGGTCTACGGATCCATCATCCAGTCATACCAACCTGTCGGTCTACGGATCCATCATCCAGTCATACCAGACGGTCGGTCTACGGATCCATCATCCAGTCATACCAGACGGTCGGTCTACGGATCCATCATCGAGTCATACCAGACGGTGGGTCTACGGATCCATCATCGAGTCATACCAGACGGTCGGTCTACGGATCCATCATCGAGTCATACGAGACGGTCGGTCTACTCATCCATCATCGAGTCATACCAGACGGTCGGTCTACGGATCCATCATCCAGTCATACCAACCGGTCGGTCTACGGATCCATTATCCAGTCATACCAGACAGTCGGTCTACGGATCCATCATCCAGTCATACCAACCGGTCGGTCTACGGATCCATCATCCAGTCATACCAACCGGTCGGTCTACGGATCCATCATCTAGTCATACCAACCGGTTGATCTACGGATCCATCCTCTAGTCATACCAACCGGTCGGTCTACGGATCCACATTCCAGTCATTCCAGACGGTCGGTCTATGGATCCATCATCCAGTCATACCAACCGGTCGGTCTACGGATCCATCATCCAGTCATACCAACCGGTCGGTCTATGGATCCATCATCCAGTCATACCAACCGGTCGGTCTATGGATCCATCATCCAGTCATACCAGACTGTCGGTCTACGGATCCATCATCCAGTCATACCAACCGGACGGTCTATGGATCCATCATCCAGTCATACCAGACTGTCGGTCTACGGATCCATCATCCAGTCATACCAGACGGTCGGTCTACGGATCCATCATCTAGTCATACCAGACGATCGATCTACGGATCCATCATCTAGTCATACCAACCGGTCGGTCTACGGCTCCATCATCGAGTCATACGAGACGGTCGGTCTACTCATCCATCATCGAGTCATACCAGACGGTCGGTCTACGGATCCATCATCCAGTCATACCAACCGGTCGGTCTACGGATCCATTATCCAGTCATACCAGACAGTCGGTCTACGGATCCATCATCCAGTCATACCAACCGGTCGGTCTACGGATCCATCATCCAGTCATACCAACCGGTCGGTCTACGGATCCATCATCTAGTCATACCAACCGGTTGATCTACGGATCCATCCTCTAGTCATACCAACCGGTCGGTCTACGGATCCACATTCCAGTCATTCCAGACGGTCGGTCTATGGATCCATCATCCAGTCATACCAACCGGTCGGTCTACGGATCCATCATCCAGTCATACCAACCGGTCGGTCTATGGATCCATCATCCAGTCATACCAACCGGTCGGTCTATGGATCCATCATCCAGTCATACCAGACTGTCGGTCTACGGATCCATCATCCAGTCATACCAACCTGTCGGTCTACGGATCCATCATCCAGTCATACCAGACGGTCGGTCTACGGATCCATCATCCAGTCATACCAGACGGTCGGTCTACGGATCCATCATCGAGTCATACCAGACGGTGGGTCTACGGATCCATCATCGAGTCATACCAGACGGTCGGTCTACGGATCCATCATCAAGTCATACGAGACGGTCGGTCTACTCATCCATCATCGAGTCATACCAGACGGTCGGTCTACGGATCCATCATCCAGTCATACCAACCGGTCGGTCTACGGATCCATCCTCTAGTCATACCAGACAGTCGGTCTACGGATCCATCATCCAGTCATACCAACCGGTCGGTCTACGGATCCATCATCCAGTCATACCAGACGGTCGGTCTACGGATCCATCATCGAGTCATACCAGACGGTGGGTCTACGGATCCATCATCGAGTCATACCAGACGGTCGGTCTACGGATCCATCATCGAGTCATACGAGACGGTCGGTCTACTCATCCATCATCGAGTCATACCAGACGGTCGGTCTACGGATCCATCATCCAGTCATACCAACCGGTCGGTCTACGGATCCATTATCCAGTCATACCAGACAGTCGGTCTACGGATCCATCATCCAGTCATACCAACCGGTCGGTCTACGGATCCATCATCCAGTCATACCAACCGGTCGGTCTACGGATCCATCATCTAGTCATACCAACCGGTTGATCTACGGATCCATCCTCTAGTCATACCAACCGGTCGGTCTACGGATCCACATTCCAGTCATTCCAGACGGTCGGTCTATGGATCCATCATCCAGTCATACCAACCGGTCGGTCTACGGATCCATCATCCAGTCATACCAACCGGTCGGTCTATGGATCCATCATCCAGTCATACCAACCGGTCGGTCTATGGATCCATCATCCAGTCATACCAGACTGTCGGTCTACGGATCCATCATCCAGTCATACCAACCGGACGGTCTATGGATCCATCATCCAGTCATACCAGACTGTCGGTCTACGGATCCATCATCCAGTCATACCAGACGGTCGGTCTACGGATCCATCATCTAGTCATACCAGACGATCGATCTACGGATCCATCATCTAGTCATACCAACCGGTCGGTCTACGGCTCCATCATCTAGTCATACCAACTGGTAGGTCTACGGATCCATCATCTAGTCATACCAGACGGTCAGTCTACGGATCCATCATCAAGTCATACCAGACGGTCGGTCTACGGATCCATCCTCTAGTCATACCAGACAGTCGGTCTACGGATCCATCATCCAGTCATACCAACCGGTCGGTCTACGGATCCATCATCGAGTCATACCAGACGGTCGGTCTACGGATCCATCATCGAGTCATACCAGACGGTCGGTCTACGGATCCATCATCGAGTCATACCAGACGGTCGGTCTACGGATCCATCATCGAGTCATACCAGACGGTCGGTCTACGGATCCATCATCGAGTCATACCAGACGGTCGGAATACGGATCCATCATCCAGTCATACCAACCGGTCGGTCTACGGATCCATTATCCAGTCATACCAGACAGTCGGTCTACGGATCCATCATCTAGTCATACCAACCGGCCGGTCTACGGATCCATCATCTAGTCATACCAGACAGTCGGTCTACGGATCCATCATCCAGTCATACCAACCGGTCGGTCTACGGATCCATCATCCAGTCATACCAACCGGTCGGTCTACGGATCCATCATCTAGTCATACCAACCGGTTGATCTACGGATCCATCATCTAATCATACCAACCGGTCGGTCTATGGATCCATCATCCAGTCATACCAACCGGTCGGTCTACGGATCCATCATCCAGTCGTACCAACCGGTCGGTCTACGGATCCATCATCTAGTCATACCAGACGGTCGGTCTACGGATTCATCCTCTAGTCATACCAGACAGTCGGTCTACAGATCCATCATCCAGTCACACCAACCGGTCGGTCTACGGATCCATCATCTAGTCATACCAGACGGTCGGTCTACGGATCCATCATCTAGTCATACCAGACGGTCGGTCTAAGGATCCATCATCGAGTCATACCAGACGGTCGGTCTACGGATCCATCATCGAGTCATACCAGACGGTCGGTCTACGGATCCATCATCCAGTCATACCAACCGGTCGGTCTACGGATCCATTATCCAGTCACACCAACCGGTCGGTCTACGGATCCATTATCCAGTCATACCAGACAGTCGGTCTACGGATCCATCATCTAGTCATACCAGACGGTCGGTCTACGGATCCATCATCCAGTCATACCAACCGGTCAGTCTACGGATCCATCATCTAGTCATACCAACCGGTCGGTCTACGGATCCATCATCTAGTCATACCAGACGGTCGGTCTACGGATCCATCATCCAGTCATACCAGACGGTCGGTCTACGGATCCATCCTCTAGTCATACCAGACTGTCGGTCTACGGATCCAGCATCCAGTCATACCAACCGGTCGGTCTACGGATCCATCATCCAGTCATACCAACCGGTCGGTCTACGGATCCATCATCTAGTCATACCAGACGGTCGGTCTACGGATCCATCATCCAGTCATACCAGACGGTCGGTCTACGGATCCATCATCTAGTCATACCAACCGGTCGGTCTACGGATCCATCATCCAGTCATACCAACCGGTCGGTCTACGGATCCATCATCTAGTCATACCAACCGGTCGGTCTACGGATCCATCATCCAGTCATACCAGACGGTCTGTCTACGGATCCATCATCTAGTCATACCAGACAGTCGGTCTACGGATCCATCATCCAGTCATACCAACCGGTCGGTCTACGGATCCATCATCCAGTCATACCAACCGGTTGATCTACGGATCCATCATCTAATCATACCAACCGGTCGGTCTACGGATCCATCATCCAGTCATACCAACCGGTTGATCTACGGATCCATCATCTAATCATACCAACCGGTCGGTCTACGGATCAATCATCCAGTCATACCAACCGGTCGGTCTACGGATCCATCATCTAGTCATACCAACCGGTCGGTCTACGGATCCATCATCTAGTCATACCAGACGGTCGGTCTACGGATCCATCATCCAGTCATATCAACCGGTCGGTCTACGGATCCATCATCCAGTCATACCAGACAGTCGGTCTACGGATCCATCATCTAGTCATACCAGACGGTCGGTCTACGGATCCATCATCTAGTCATACCAGACGGTCGGTCTACGGATCCATCATCCAGTCATACCAGACGGTCGGTCTACGGATCCATCATCCAGTCATACCAGAAGGTCGGTCTACGGATCCACATTCCAGTCATTCCAGACGGTCGGTCTACGGATCCATCATCTAGTCATACCAACCGGTCGGTCTACGGATCCATCATCCAGTCATACCAACCTGTTGGTCTACGGATCCATCATCCAGTCATACCAGACGGTCGGTCTACGGATCCATCATCCAGTCATACCAGACGGTCGGTCTACGGATCCATCATCCAGTCATACCAGACGGTCGGTCTACGGATCCATCATCTAGTCATACCAACCGGTCGGTCTACGGATCCATCATCCAGTCATACCAACCGGTCGGTCTACGGATCCATCATCCAGTCATACCAACCGGTCGGTCTACGGATCCATCATCCAGTCGTACCAGACAGTCGGTCTACGGATCCATCATCCAGTCGTACCAGCCGGTCGGTCTACGGATCCATCATCCAGTCATACCAACCGGTCGGTCTACGGATCCATGATCTAGTCATACCAGACAGTCGGTCTACGGATCCATCATCAGGTCATTCCAGACAGTCGGTCTACGGATCCATCATCCAGTCATACCAACCGGTCGGTCTACGGATCCATCATCTAGTCATACCAACCGGTCGTTCTACGGATCCATCATCCAGTCATACCAACCGGTCGGTCTACGGATCCATCATCCAGTCATACCAGACGGTCGGTCTACGGATCCATCATCCAGTCATACCAGACGGTCGGTCTACGGATCCATCATCTAGTCATACCAGACAGTCGGTTTACGGATCCATCATCCAGTCATACCAACCGGTCGGTCTACGGATCCATCATCTAGTCATACCAACCGGTCGGTCTATGGATCCATCATCCAGTCATACCAGACGGTCGGTCTACGGATCCATCATCCAGTCATACCAACCGGTCGGTCTACGGATCCATCATCTAGTCATACCAGACAGTCGGTCTACGGATCCATCATCCAGTCATACCAACCGGTCGGTCTACGGATCCATCATCTAGTCATACCAGACAGTCGGTCTACGGATCCATCATCCAGTCATACCAACCGGTCGGTCTACGGATCCATCATCTAGTCATACCAACCAGTCGGTCTACGGATCCATAATCCAGTCATACCAGACGGTCGGTCTACGGATCCATCATCCAGTCCTACCAACCGGTCGGTCTATGGATCCATCATCCAGTCATACCAGACAGTCGGTCTACGGATCCATCATCCAGTCATACCAACCGGTCGGTCTACGGATCCATCATCTAGTCATACCAACCGGTCGGTCTACGGATCCATCATCCAGTCATTCCAGACGGTCGGTCTACGGATCCATCATCCAGTCATACCAACCGGTCGGTCTACGGATCCATCATCTAGTCATTCCAGACGGTCGGTCTACGGATCCATCATCCAGTCATACCAACCGGTCGGTCTATGGATCCATCATCCAGTCATACCAGACAGTCGGTCTACGGATCCATCATCTAGTCATACCAACCGGTCGGTCTACGGATCCATCATCTAGTCATACCAACCGGTCGGTCTATGGATCCATCATCCAGTCATACTAGACGGTCGGTCTACGGATCCATCATCCAGTCATACCAACCGGTCGGTCTACGGATCCATCATCTAGTCATACCAGACAGTCGGTCTACGGATCCATCATCCAGTCATACCAACCGGTCGGTCTACGGATCCATCATCTAGTCATACCAGACAGCCGGTCTACGGATCCATCATCCAGTCATACCAACCGGTCGGTCTACGGATCCATCATCTAGTCATACCAACCGGTCGGTCTACGGATCCATCATCCAGTCATACCAGACGGTCGGTCTACGGATCCATCATCCAGTCATACCAACCGGTCGGTCTATGGATCCATCATCCAGTCATACCAACCGGTCGGTCTACGGATTCATCATCTAGTCATACCAGACAGTCGGTCTACGGATCCATCATCTAGTCATACCAGACAGTCGGTCTACGGATCCATCATCCAGTCATACCAACCGGTCGGTATACGGATCCATCATCTAGTCATACCAACCGGTCGGTCTACGGATCCATCATCCAGTCATACCAACCGGTCGGTCTACGGATCCATCATCCAGTCATACCAGACGGTCGGTCTACGGATCCATCATCCAGTCATACCAGACGGTCGGTATACGGATCCATCATCCAGTCATACCAACCGGTCGGTCTACGGATCCATTATCTAGTCATACCAACCGGTCGGTCTACGGATCCATCATCTAGTCATACCAACCGGTCGGTCTACGGATCCATCATCTAGTCATACCAGACGGTCGGTGTACGGATACATCATCTAGTCATACCAACCGTTCGGTCGACGGATCCATCATCCAATCATACCAGACGGTCGGTCTACGGATCCATCATCTAGTCATACCAACCGGTCGGTCTACGGATCCATCATCTAGTCATACCAACCGGTTGGTCTATGGATCCATCATCTAGTCATACCAGACAGTCGGTCTACGGATCCATCATCTAGTCATACCAACCGGTCGGTCTATGGATCCATCATCTAGTCATACCAGACGGTCGGTCAACGGATCCATCATCTAATCATACCAGACAGTCGGTCTACGGATCCATCATCTAGTCTTACCAACCGGTCGGTCTACGGATCCATCATCTAGTCATACCAACCGGTCGGTCTACGGATCCATCATCTAGTCATACCAGACAGTCGGTCTACGGATCCATCATCTAGTCATACCAGACAGTTGGTCTACGGATCCATCATCTAGTCATACCAGACGGTCGGTCGACAGATCCATGATCTAGTCATACCAGACAGTCGGTCTACGGATCCGTCATCTAGTCATACCAGACGGTCGGTCTACGGATCCATCATCTAGTCATACCAGACGATCGGTCTACGGATCCATCATCTAGTCATACCAACCGGTCGGTCTACGGATCCATCATCTAGTCATACCAACCGGTAGGTCTACGGATCCATCATCTAGTCATACCAGACGGTCGGTCTACGGATCCATCATCTAGTCATACCAGACGGTCGGTCTACGGATCCATCCTCTAGTCATACCAGACAGTCGGTCTACGGATCCATCATCCAGTCAAACCAACCGGTCGGTCTACGGATCCATCATCTAGTCATACCAGACGGTCGGTCTACGGATCCATCATCGAGTCATACCAGACGGTCGGTCTACGGATCCATCATCTAGTCATACCAGACGGTCGGTCTACGGATCCATCATCGAGTCATACCAGACGGTCGGTCTACGGATCCATCATCGAGTCATACCAGACGGTCGGTCTACTCTTCCATCATCGAGTCATACCAGACGGTCGGTCTACGGATCCATCATCCAGTCATACCAACCGGTCGGTCTACGGATCCATTATCCAGTCATACCAGACAGTCGGTCTACGGATCCATCATCCAGTCATACCAACCGGTCGGTCTACGGATCCATGATCTAGTCATACCAGACAGTCGGTCTACGGATCCATCATCAGGTCATACCAGACAGTCGGTCTACGGATCCATCATCCAGTCATACCAACCGGTCGGTCTACGGATCCATCATCTAGTCATACCAACCGGTCGGTCTACGGATCCATCATCCAGTCATACCAACCGGTCGGTCTACGGATCCATCATCCAGTCATACCAGGCGGTCGGTCTACGGATCCATCACCCAGTCATACCAGACGGTCGGTATACGGATCCATCATCCAGTCATACCAACCGGTCGGTCTACGGATCCATCATCTAGTCATGCCAGACGGTCGGTCTACGGATCCATCATCTAGTCATACCAACCGGTCGGTCTACGGATCCATCATCTAGTCATACCAGACGGTGGGTCTACGGATCCATCATCTAGTCATACCAACCGGTCGGTCGACGGATCCATCATCCAGTCATACCAGACGGTCGGTCTACGGATCCATCATCCAGTCATACCAGACAGTCGGTCTACGGATCCATCATCTAGTCATACCAACCGGTCGGTCTACGGATCCATCATCCAGTCATACCAACCGGTCGGTCTACGGATCCATCATCTAGTCATACCAACCGGTCGGTCTACGGATCCATCATCCAGTCATACCAACCGGTCAGTCTACGGATCCATCATCCAGTCATACCAACCGGTCGGTCTACGGATCCATCATCCAGTCATACCAACTTGTCGGCCTACGGATCCATCATCTAGTCATACCAACCGGTCGGTCTACGGATCCATCATCCAGTCATACCAGACGGTCTGTCTACGGATCCATCATCTAGTCATACCAGACAGTCGGTCTACGGATCCATCATCCAGTCAAACCAACCGGTCGGTCTACGGATCCATCATCCAGTCATACCAACCGGTCGGTCTACGGATCCATGATCTAGTCATACCAGACAGTCGGTCTACGGATCCATCATCAGGTCATACCAGACAGTCGGTCTACGGATCCATCATCCAGTCATACCAACCGGTCGGTCTACGGATCCATCATCTAGTCATACCAACCGGTCGGTCTACGGATCCATCATCCAGTCATACCAACCGGTCGGTCTACGGATCCATCATCCAGTCATACCAGACGGTCGGTCTACGGATCCATCATCCAGTCATACCAGACGGTCGGTCTACGGATCCATCATCTAGTCATACCAGACAGTCGGTTTACGGATCCATCATCCAGTCATACCAACCGGTCGGTCTACGGATCCATCATCTAGTCATACCAACCGGTCGGTCTATGGATCCATCATCCAGTCATACCAGACGGTCGGTCTACGGATCCATCATCCAGTCATACCAACCGGTCGGTCTACGGATCCATCATCTAGTCATGCCAGACGGTCGGTCTACGGATCCATCATCTAGTCATACCAACCGGTCGGTCTACGGATCCATCATCTAGTCATACCAGACGGTGGGTCTACGGATCCATCATCTAGTCATACCAACCGGTCGGTCGACGGATCCATCATCCAGTCATACCAGACGGTCGGTCTACGGATCCATCATCCAGTCATACCAGACAGTCGGTCTACGGATCCATCATCTAGTCATACCAACCGGTCGGTCTACGGATCCATCATCCAGTCATACCAACCGGTCGGTCTACGGATCCATCATCTAGTCATACCAACCGGTCGGTCTACGGATCCATCATCCAGTCATACCAACCGGTCAGTCTACGGATCCATCATCCAGTCATACCAACCGGTCGGTCTACGGATCCATCATCCAGTCATACCAACTTGTCGGCCTACGGATCCATCATCTAGTCATACCAACCGGTCGGTCTACGGATCCATCATCCAGTCATACCAGACGGTCTGTCTACGGATCCATCATCTAGTCATACCAGACAGTCGGTCTACGGATCCATCATCCAGTCATACCAACCGGTCGGTCTACTGATCCATCATCCAGTCATACCAACCGGTCGGTCTACGGATCCATGATCTAGTCATACCAGACAGTCGGTCTACGGATCCATCATCAGGTCATACCAGACAGTCGGTCTACGGATCCATCATCCAGTCATACCAACCGGTCGGTCTACGGATCCATCATCTAGTCATACCAACCGGTCGGTCTACGGATCCATCATCCAGTCATACCAACCGGTCGGTCTACGGATCCATCATCCAGTCATACCAGACGGTCGGTCTACGGATCCATCATCCAGTCATACCAGACGGTCGGTCTACGGATCCATCATCTAGTCATACCAGACAGTCGGTTTACGGATCCATCATCCAGTCATACCAACCGGTCGGTCTACGGATCCATCATCTAGTCATACCAACCGGTCGGTCTATGGATCCATCATCCAGTCATACCAGACGGTCGGTCTACGGATCCATCATCCAGTCATACCAACCGGTCGGTCTACGGATCCATCATCTAGTCATACCAGACAGTCGGTCTACGGATCCATCATCCAGTCATACCAACCGGTCGGTCTACGGATCCATCATCTAGTCATACCAGACAGTCGGTCTACGGATCCATCATCCAGTCATACCAACCGGTCGGTCTACGGATCCATCATCTAGTCATACCAACCAGTCGGTCTACGGATCCATAATCCAGTCATACCAGACGGTCGGTCTACGGATCCATCATCCAGTCCTACCAACCGGTCGGTCTATGGATCCATCATCCAGTCATACCAGACAGTCGGTCTACGGATCCATCATCCAGTCATACCATTCGGTCGGTCTACGGATCCATCATCTAGTCATACCAACCGGTCGGTCTACGGATCCATCATCCAGTCATTCCAGACGGTCGGTCTACGGATCCATCATCCAGTCATACCAACCGGTCGGTCTACGGATCCATCATCTAGTCATTCCAGACGGTCGGTCTACGGATCCATCATCCAGTCATACCAACCGGTCGGTCTATGGATCCATCATCCAGTCATACCAGACAGTCGGTCTACGGATCCATCATCTAGTCATACCAACCGGTCGGTCTACGGATCCATCATCTAGTCATACCAACCGGTCGGTCTATGGATCCATCATCCAGTCATACTAGACGGTCGGTCTACGGATCCATCATCCAGTCATACCAACCGGTCGGTCTACGGATCCATCATCTAGTCATACCAGACAGTCGGTCTACGGATCCATCATCCAGTCATACCAACCGGTCGGTCTACGGATCCATCATCTAGTCATACCAACCGGTCAGTCTACGGATCCATCATCCAGTCATACCAGACGGTCGGTCTACGGATCCATCATCCAGTCATACCAACCGGTCGGTCTATGGATCCATCATCCAGTCATACCAACCGGTCGGTCTACGGATTCATCATCTAGTCATACCAGACAGTCGGTCTACGGATCCATCATCTAGTCATACCAGACAGTCGGTCTACGGATCCATCATCCAGTCATACCAACCGGTCGGTATACGGATCCATCATCTAGTCATACCAACCGGTCGGTCTACGGATCCATCATCCAGTCATACCAACCGGTCGGTCTACGGATCCATCATCCAGTCATACCAGACGGTCGGTCTACGGATCCATCATCCAGTCATACCAGACGGTCGGTATACGGATCCATCATCCAGTCATACCAACCGGTCGGTCTACGGATCCATCATCTAGTCATACCAACCGGTCGGTCTACGGATCCATCATCTAGTCATACCAACCGGTCGGTCTACGGATCCATCATCTAGTCATACCAGACGGTCGGTGTACGGATACATCATCTAGTCATACCAACCGTTCGGTCGACGGATCCATCATCCAATAATACCACACGGTCGGTCTACGGATCCATCATCTAGTCATACCAACCGGTCGGTCTACGGATCCATCATCTAGTCATACCAACCGGTTGGTCTATGGATCCATCATCTAGTCATACCAGACAGTCGGTCTATGGATCCATCATCTAGTCATACCAACCGGTCGGTCTATGGATCCATCATCTAGTCATACCAGACGGTCGGTCAACGGATCCATCATCTAATCATACCAGACAGTCGGTCTACGGATCCATCATCTAGTCTTACCAACCGGTCGGTCTACGGATCCATCATCTAGTCATACCAACCGGTCGGTCTACGGATCCATCATCTAGTCATACCAGACAGTCGGTCTACGGATCCATCATCTAGTCATACCAGACAGTTGGTCTACGGATCCATCATCTAGTCATACCAGACGGTCGGTCGACAGATCCATGATCTAGTCATACCAGACAGTCGGTCTACGGATCCGTCATCTAGTCATACCAGACGGTCGGTCTACGGATCCATCATCTAGTCATACCAACCAGTCGGTCTACGGATCCATAATCCAGTCATACCAGACGGTCGGTCTACGGATCCATCATCCAGTCCTACCAACCGGTCGGTCTATGGATCCATCATCCAGTCATACCAGACAGTCGGTCTACGGATCCATCATCCAGTCATACCAACCGGTCGGTCTACGGATCCATCATCTAGTCATACCAACCGGTCGGTCTACGGATCCATCATCCAGTCATTCCAGACGGTCGGTCTACGGATCCATCATCCAGTCATACCAACCGGTCGGTCTACGGATCCATCATCTAGTCATTCCAGACGGTCGGTCTACGGATCCATCATCCAATCATACCAACCGGTCGGTCTATGGATCCATCATCCAGTCATACCAGACAGTCGGTCTACGGATCCATCATCTAGTCATACCAACCGGTCGGTCTACGGATCCATCATCTAGTCATACCAACCGGTCGGTCTATGGATCCATCATCCAGTCATACTAGACGGTCGGTCTACGGATCCATCATCCAGTCATACCAACCGGTCGGTCTACGGATCCATCATCTAGTCATACCAGACAGTCGGTCTACGGATCCATCATCCAGTCATACCAACCGGTCGGTCTACGGATCCATCATCTAGTCATACCAGACAGTCGGTCTACGGATCCATCATCCAGTCATACCAACCGGTCGGTCTACGGATCCATCATCTAGTCATACCAACCGGTCGGTCTACGGATCCATCATCCAGTCATACCAGACGGTCGGTCTACGGATCCATCATCCAGTCATACCAACCGGTCGGTCTATGGATCCATCATCCAGTCATACCAACCGGTCGGTCTACGGATTCATCATCTAGTCATACCAGACAGTCGGTCTACGGATCCATCATCTAGTCATACCAGACAGTCGGTCTACGGAACCATCATCCAGTCATACCAACCGGTCGGTATACGGATCCATCATCTAGTCATACCAACCGGTCGGTCTACGGATCCATCATCCAGTCATACCAACCGGTCGGTCTACGGATCCATCATCCAGTCATACCAGACGGTCGGTCTACGGATCCATCATCCAGTCATACCAGACGGTCGGTATACGGATCCATCATCCAGTCATACCAACCGGTCGGTCTACGGATCCATCATCTAGTCATACCAACCGGTCGGTCTACGGATCCATCATCTAGTCATACCAACCGGTCGGTCTACGGATCCATCATCTAGTCATACCAGACGGTCGGTGTACGGATACATCATCTAGTCATACCAACCGTTCGGTCGACGGATCCATCATCCAATCATACCAGACGGTCGGTCTACGGATCCATCATCTAGTCATACCAACCGGTCGTTCTACGGATCCATCATCTAGTCATACCAACCGGTTGGTCTATGGATCCATCATCTAGTCATACCAGACAGTCGGTCTACGGATCCATCATCTAGTCATACCAACCGGTCGGTCTATGGATCCATCATCTAGTCATACCAGACGGTCGGTCAACGGATCCATCATCTAATCATACCAGACAGTCGGTCTACGGATCCATCATCTAGTCTTACCAACCGGTCGGTCTACGGATCCATCATCTAGTCATACCAACCGGTCGGTCTACGGATCCATCATCTAGTCATACCAGACAGTCGGTCTACGGATCCATCATCTAGTCATACCAGACAGTTGGTCTACGGATCCATCATCTAGTCATACCAGACGGTCGGTCGACAGATCCATGATCTAGTCATACCAGACAGTCGGTCTACGGATCCGTCATCTAGTCATACCAGACGGTCGGTCTACGGATCCATCATCTAGTCATACCAGACGATCGGTCTACGGATCCATCATCTAGTCATACCAACCGGTCGGTCTACGGATCCATCATCTAGTCATACCAACCGGTAGGTCTACGGATCCATCATCTAGTCATACCAGACGGTCGGTCTACGGATCCATCATCTAGTCATACCAGACGGTCGGTCTACGGATCCATCCTCTAGTCATACCAGACAGTCGGTCTACGGATCCATCACCCAGTCAAACCAACCGGTCGGTCTACGGATCCATCATCTAGTCATACCAGACGGTCGGTCTACGGATCCATCATCGAGTCATACCAGACGGTCGGTCTACGGATCCATCATCTAGTCATACCAGACGGTCGGTCTACGAATCCATCATCGAGTCATACCAGACGGTCGGTCTACGGATCCATCATCGAGTCATACCAGACGGTCGGTCTACTCTTCCATCATCGAGTCATACCAGACGGTCGGTCTACGGATCCATCATCCAGTCATACCAACCGGTCGGTCTACGGATCCATTATCCAGTCATACCAGACAGTCGGTCTACGGATCCATCATCCAGTCATACCAACCGGTCGGTCTACGGATCCATGATCTAGTCATACCAGACAGTCGGTCTACGGATCCATCATCAGGTCATACCAGACAGTCGGTCTACGGATCCATCATCCAGTCATACCAACCGGTCGGTCTACGGATCCATCATCTAGTCATACCAACCGGTCGGTCTACGGATCCATCATCCAGTCATACCAACCGGTCGGTCTACGGATCCATCATCCAGTCATACCAGGCGGTCGGTCTACGGATCCATCACCCAGTCATACCAGACGGTCGGTATACGGATCCATCATCCAGTCATACCAACCGGTCGGTCTACGGATCCATCATCTAGTCATGCCAGACGGTCGGTCTACGGATCCATCATCTAGTCATACCAACCGGTCGGTCTACTGATCCATCATCTAGTCATACCAGACGGTGGGTCTACGGATCCATCATCTAGTCATACCAACCGGTCGGTCGACGGATCCATCATCCAGTCATACCAGACGGTCGGTCTACGGATCCATCATCCAGTCATACCAGACAGTCGGTCTACGGATCCATCATCTAGTCATACCAACCGGTCGGTCTACGGATCCATCATCCAGTCATACCAACCGGTCGGTCTACGGATCCATCATCTAGTCATACCAACCGGTCGGTCTACGGATCCATCATCCAGTCATACCAACCGGTCAGTCTACGGATCCATCATCCAGTCATACCAACCGGTCGGTCTACGGATCCATCATCCAGTCATACCAACTTGTCGGCCTACGGATCCATCATCTAGTCATACCAACCGGTCGGTCTACGGATCCATCATCCAGTCATACCAGACGGTCTGTCTACGGATCCATCATCTAGTCATACCAGACAGTCGGTCTACGGATCCATCATCCAGTCATACCAACCGGTCGGTCTACGGATCCATCATCCAGTCATACCAACCGGTCGGTCTACGGATCCATGATCTAGTCATACCAGACAGTCGGTCTACGGATCCATCATCAGGTCATACCAGACAGTCGGTCTACGGATCCATCATCCAGTCATACCAACCGGTCGGTCTACGGATCCATCATCTAGTCATACCAACCGGTCGGTCTACGGATCCATCATCCAGTCATACCAACCGGTCGGTCTACGGATCCATCATCCAGTCATACCAGACGGTCGGTCTACGGATCCATCATCCAGTCATACCAGACGGTCGGTCTACGGATCCATCATCTAGTCATACCAGACAGTCGGTTTACGGATCCATCATCCAGTCATACCAACCGGTCGGTCTACGGATCCATCATCTAGTCATACCAACCGGTCGGTCTATGGATCCATCATCCAGTCATACCAGACGGTCGGTCTACGGATCCATCATCCAGTCATACCAACCGGTCGGTCTACGGATCCATCATCTAGTCATACCAGACAGTCGGTCTACGGATCCATCATCCAGTCATACCAACCGGTCGGTCTACGGATCCATCATCTAGTCATACCAGACAGTCGGTCTACGGATCCATCATCCAGTCATACCAACCGGTCGGTCTACGGATCCATCATCTAGTCATACCAACCAGTCGGTCTACGGATCCATAATCCAGTCATACCAGACGGTCGGTCTACGGATCCATCATCCAGTCCTACCAACCGGTCGGTCTATGGATCCATCATCCAGTCATACCAGACAGTCGGTCTACGGATCCATCATCCAGTCATACCAACCGGTCGGTCTACGGATCCATCATCTAGTCATACCAACCGGTCGGTCTACGGATCCATCATCCAGTCATTCCAGACGGTCGGTCTACGGATCCATCATCCAGTCATACCAACCGGTCGGTCTACGGATCCATCATCTAGTCATTCCAGACGGTCGGTCTACGGATCCATCATCCAGTCATACCAACCGGTCGGTCTATGGATCCATCATCCAGTCATACCAGACAGTCGGTCTACGGATCCATCATCTAGTCATACCAACCGGTCGGTCTACGGATCCATCATCTAGTCATACCAACCGGTCGGTCTATGGATCCATCATCCAGTCATACTAGACGGTCGGTCTACGGATCCATCATCCAGTCATACCAACCGGTCGGTCTACGGATCCATCATCTAGTCATACCAGACAGTCGGTCTACGGATCCATCATCCAGTCATACCAACCGGTCGGTCTACGGATCCATCATCTAGTCATACCAGACAGTCGGTCTACGGATCCATCATCCAGTCATACCAACCGGTCGGTCTACGGATCCATCATCTAGTCATACCAACCGGTCGGTCTACGGATCCATCATCTAGTCATACCAGACAGTCGGTCTACGGATCCATCATCCAGTCATACCAACCGGTCGGTCTACGGATCCATCATCTAGTCATACCAGACAGTCGGTCTACGGATCCATCATCCAGTCATACCAACCGGTCGGTCTACGGATCCATCATCTAGTCATACCAACCGGTCGGTCTACGGATCCATCATCTAGTCATACCAGACAGTCGGTCTACGGATCCATCATCCAGTCATACCAACCGGTCGGTCTACGGATCCATCATCTAGTCATACCAACCGGTCGGTCTACGGATCCATCATCCAGTCATACCAACCGGTCAGTCTACGGATCCATCATCCAGTCATACCAACCGGTCGGTCTACGGATCCATCATCCAGTCATACCAACTTGTCGGCCTACGGATCCATCATCTAGTCATACCAACCGGTCGGTCTACGGATCCATCATCCAGTCATACCAGACGGTCTGTCTACGGATCCATCATCTAGTCATACCAGACAGTCGGTCTACGGATCCATCATCCAGTCATACCAACCGGTCGGTCTACGGATCCATCATCCAGTCATACCAACCGGTCGGTCTACGGATCCATGATCTAGTCATACCAGACAGTCGGTCTACGGATCCATCATCAGGTCATACCAGACAGTCGGTCTACGGATCCATCATCCAGTCATACCAACCGGTCGGTCTACGGATCCATCATCTAGTCATACCAACCGGTCGGTCTACGGATCCATCATCCAGTCATACCAACCGGTCGGTCTACGGATCCATCATCCAGTCATACCAGACGGTCGGTCTACGGATCCATCATCCAGTCATACCAGACGGTCGGTCTACGGATCCATCATCTAGTCATACCAGACAGTCGGTTTACGGATCCATCATCCAGGCATACCAACCGGTCGGTCTACGGATCCATCATCTAGTCATACCAACCGGTCGGTCTATGGATCCATCATCCAGTCATACCAGACGGTCGGTCTACGGATCCATCATCCAGTCATACCAACCGGTCGGTCTACGGATCCATCATCTAGTCATACCAGACAGTCGGTCTACGGATCCATCATCCAGTCATACCAACCGGTCGGTCTACGGATCCATCATCTAGTCATACCAGACAGTCGGTCTACGGATCCATCATCCAGTCATACCAACCGGTCGGTCTACGGATCCATCATCTAGTCATACCAACCAGTCGGTCTACGGATCCATAATCCAGTCATACCAGACGGTCGGTCTACGGATCCATCATCCAGTCCTACCAACCGGTCGGTCTATGGATCCATCATCCAGTCATACCAGACAGTCGGTCTACGGATCCATCATCCAGTCATACCAACCGGTCGGTCTACGGATCCATCATCTAGTCATACCAACCGGTCGGTCTACGGATCCATCATCCAGTCATTCCAGACGGTCAGTCTACGGATCCATCATCCAGTCATACCAACCGGTCGGTCTACGGATCCATCATCTAGTCATTCCAGACGGTCGGTCTACGGATCCATCATCCAGTCATACCAACCGGTCGGTCTATGGATCCATCATCCAGTCATACCAGACAGTCGGTCTACGGATCCATCATCTAGTCATACCAACCGGTCGGTCTACGGATCCATCATCTAGTCATACCAACCGGTCGGTCTATGGATCCATCATCCAGTCATACTAGACGGTCGGTCTACGGATCCATCATCCAGTCATACCAACCGGTCGGTCTACGGATCCATCATCTAGTCATACCAGACAGTCGGTCTACGGATCCATCATCCAGTCATACCAACCGGTCGGTCTACGGATCCATCATCTAGTCATACCAGACAGTCGGTCTACGGATCCATCATCCAGTCATACCAACCGGTCGGTCTACGGATCCATCATCTAGTCATACCAACCGGTCGGTCTACGGATCCATCATCCAGTCATACCAGACGGTCGGTCTACGGATCCATCATCCAGTCATACCAACCGGTCGGTCTATGGATCCATCATCCAGTCATACCAACCGGTCGGTCTACGGATTCATCATCTAGTCATACCAGACAGTCGGTCTACGGATCCATCATCTAGTCATACCAGACAGTCGGTCTACGGATCCATCATCCAGTCATACCAACCGGTCGGTATACGGATCCATCATCTAGTCATACCAACCGGTCGGTCTACGGATCTATCATCCAGTCATACCAACCGGTCGGTCTACGGATCCATCATCCAGTCATACCAGACGGTCGGTCTACGGATCCATCATCCAGTCATACCAGACGGTCGGTATACGGATCCATCATCCAGTCATACCAACCGGTCGGTCTACGGATCCATCATCTAGTCATACCAACCGGTCGGTCTACGGATCCATCATCTAGTCATACCAACCGGTCGGTCTACGGATCCATCATCTAGTCATACCAGACGGTCGGTGTACGGATACATCATCTAGTCATACCAACCGTTCGGTCGACGGATCCATCATCCAATCATACCAGACGGTCGGTCTACGGATCCATCATCTAGTCATACCAACCGGTCGGTCTACGGATCCATCATCTAGTCATACCAACCGGTTGGTCTATGGATCCATCATCTAGTCATACCAGACAGTCGGTCTACGGATCCATCATCTAGTCATACCAACCGGTCGGTCTATGGATCCATCATCTAGTCATACCAGACGGTCGGTCAACGGATCCATCATCTAATCATACCAGACAGTCGGTCTACGGATCCATCATCTAGTCTTACCAACCGGTCGGTCTACGGATCCATCATCTAGTCATACCAACCGGTCGGTCTACGGATCCATCATCTAGTCATACCAGACAGTCGGTCTACGGATCCATCATCTAGTCATACCAGACAGTTGGTCTACGGATCCATCATCTAGTCATACCAGACGGTCGGTCGACAGATCCATGATCTAGTCATACCAGACAGTCGGTCTACGGATCCGTCATCTAGTCATACCAGACGGTCGGTCTACGGATCCATCATCTAGTCATACCAGACGATCGGTCTACGGATCCATCATCTAGTCATATCAACCGGTCGGTCTACGGATCCATCATCCAGTCATACCAACCGGTCAGTCTACGGATCCATCATCCAGTCATACCAACCGGTCGGTCTACGGATCCATCATCCAGTCATACCAACTTGTCGGCCTACGGATCCATCATCTAGTCATACCAACCGGTCGGTCTACGGATCCATCATCCAGTCATACCAGACGGTCTGTCTACGGATCCATCATCTAGTCATACCAGACAGTCGGTCTACGGATCCATCATCCAGTCATACCAACCGGTCGGTCTACGGATCCATCATCCAGTCATACCAACCGGTCGGTCTACGGATCCATGATCTAGTCATACCAGACAGTCGGTCTACGGATCCATCATCAGGTCATACCAGACAGTCGGTCTACGGATCCATCATCCAGTCATACCAACCGGTCGGTCTACGGATCCATCATCTAGTCATACCAACCGGTCGGTCTACGGATCCATCATCCAGTCATACCAACCGGTCGGTCTACGGATCCATCATCCAGTCATACCAGACGGTCGGTCTACGGATCCATCATCCAGTCATACCAGACGGTCGGTCTACGGATCCATCATCTAGTCATACCAGACAGTCGGTTTACGGATCCATCATCCAGTCATACCAACCGGTCGGTCTACGGATCCATCATCTAGTCATACCAACCGGTCGGTCTATGGATCCATCATCCAGTCATACCAGACGGTCGGTCTACGGATCCATCATCCAGTCATACCAACCGGTCGGTCTACGGATCCATCATCTAGTCATACCAGACAGTCGGTCTACGGATCCATCATCCAGTCATACCAACCGGTCGGTCTACGGATCCATCATCTAGTCATACCAGACAGTCGGTCTACGGATCCATCATCCAGTCATACCAACCGGTCGGTCTACGGATCCATCATCTAGTCATACCAACCAGTCGGTCTACTGATCCATAATCCAGTCATACCAGACGGTCGGTCTACGGATCCATCATCCAGTCCTACCAACCGGTCGGTCTATGGATCCATCATCCAGTCATACCAGACAGTCGGTCTACGGATCCATCATCCAGTCATACCAACCGGTCGGTCTACGGATCCATCATCTAGTCATACCAACCGGTCGGTCTACGGATCCATCATCCAGTCATTCCAGACGGTCGGTCTACGGATCCATCATCCAGTCATACCAACCGGTCGGTCTACGGATCCATCATCTAGTCATTCCAGACGGTCGGTCTACGGATCCATCATCCAGTCATACCAACCGGTCGGTCTATGGATCCATCATCCAGTCATACCAGACAGTCGGTCTACGGATCCATCATCTAGTCATACCAACCGGTCGGTCTACGGATCCATCATCTAGTCATACCAACCGGTCGGTCTATGGATCCATCATCCAGTCATACTAGACGGTCGGTCTACGGATCCATCATCCAGTCATACCAACCGGTCGGTCTACGGATCCATCATCTAGTCATACCAGACAGTCGGTCTACGGATCCATCATCCAGTCATACCAACCGGTCGGTCTACGGATCCATCATCTAGTCATACCAGACAGTCGGTCTACGGATCCATCATCCAGTCATACCAACCGGTCGGTCTACGGATCCATCATCTAGTCATACCAACCGGTCGGTCTACGGATCCATCATCCAGTCATACCAGACGGTCGGTCTACGGATCCATCATCCAGTCATACCAACCGGTCGGTCTATGGATCCATCATCCAGTCATACCAACCGGTCGGTCTACGGATTCATCATCTAGTCATACCAGACAGTCGGTCTACGGATCCATCATCTAGTCATACCAGACAGTCGGTCTACGGATCCATCATCCAGTCATACCAACCGGTCGGTATACGGATCCATCATCTAGTCATACCAACCGGTCGGTCTACGGATCCATCATCCAGTCATACCAACCGGTCGGTCTACGGATCCATCATCCAGTCATACCAGACGGTCGGTCTACGGATCCATCATCCAGTCATACCAGACGGTCGGTATACGGATCCATCATCCAGTCATACCAACCGGTCGGTCTACGGATCCATCATCTAGTCATACCAACCGGTCGGTCTACGGATCCATCATCTAGTCATACCAACCGGTCGGTCTACGGATCCATCATCTAGTCATACCAGACGGTCGGTGTACGGATACATCATCTAGTCATACCAACCGTTCGGTCGACGGATCCATCATCCAATCATACCAGACGGTCGGTCTACGGATCCATCATCTAGTCATACCAACCGGTCGGTCTACGGATCCATCATCTAGTCATACCAACCGGTTGGTCTATGGATCCATCATCTAGTCATACCAGACAGTCGGTCTACGGATCCATCATCTAGTCATACCAACCGGTCGGTCTATGGATCCATCATCTAGTCATACCAGACGGTCGGTCAACGGATCCATCATCTAATCATACCAGACAGTCGGTCTACGGATCCATCATCTAGTCTTACCAACCGGTCGGTCTACGGATCCATCATCTAGTCATACCAACCGGTCGGTCTACGGATCCATCATCTAGTCATACCAGACAGTCGGTCTACGGATCCATCATCTAGTCATACCAGACAGTTGGTCTACGGATCCATCATCTAGTCATACCAGACGGTCGGTCGACAGATCCATGATCTAGTCATACCAGACAGTCGGTCTACGGATCCGTCATCTAGTCATACCAGACGGTCGGTCTACGGATCCATCATCTAGTCATACCAGACGATCGGTCTACGGATCCATCATCTAGTCATACCAACCGGTCGGTCTACGGATCCATCATCTAGTCATACCAACCGGTAGGTCTACGGATCCATCATCTAGTCATACCAGACGGTCGGTCTACGGATCCATCATCTAGTCATACCAGACGGTCGGTCTACGGATCCATCCTCTAGTCATACCAGACAGTCGGTCTACGGATCCATCATCCAGTCAAACCAACCGGTCGGTCTACGGATCCATCATCTAGTCATACCAGACGGTCGGTCTACGGATCCATCATCGAGTCATACCAGACGGTCGGTCTACGGATCCATCATCTAGTCATACCAGACGGTCGGTCTACGGATCCATCATCGAGTCATACCAGACGGTCGGTCTACGGATCCATCATCGAGTCATACCAGACGGTCGGTCTACTCTTCCATCATCGAGTCATACCAGACGGTCGGTCTACGGATCCATCATCCAGTCATACCAACCGGTCGGTCTACGGATCCATTATCCAGTCATACCAGACAGTCGGTCTACGGATCCATCATCCAGTCATACCAACCGGTCGGTCTACGGATCCATGATCTAGTCATACCAGACAGTCGGTCTACGGATCCATCATTACATTTACATTTAACATTTAAGTCATTTAGCAGACGCTCTTATCCAGAGCGACTTACACATTGGTGCATTCACCTTATGACATCCAGTGGAACAGCCACTTTACAATAGTGCATCAGATCTTTTAAGGGGGGGGGGGGGGGGGGGGGGCAGAAGGATTGCTTTATCCTAGGTATTCCTTGAAGAGGTGGGGTTTCAGGTGTCTCCGGAAGGTGGTGATTGACTCCGCTGTCCTGGCGTCGTGAGGGAGTTTGTTCCACCATTGGGGGGCCAGAGCAGCGAACAGTTTTGACTGGGCTGAGCGGGAACTGTACTTCCTCAGTGGTAGGGAGGCGAGCAGGCCAGAGGTGGATGAACGCAGTGCCCTTGTTTGGGTGTAGGGCCTGATCAGAGCCTGAAGGTACTGAGGTGCCGTTCCCCTCACAGCTCCGTAGGCAAGCACCATGGTCTTGTAGCGGATGCGAGCTTCAACTGGAAGCCAGTGGAGAGAGCGGAGGAGCGGGGTGACGTGAGAGAACTTGGGAAGGTTGAACACCAGACGGGCTGCGGCGTTCTGGATGAGTTGTAGGGGTTTAATGGCACAGGCAGGGAGCCCAGCCAGCAGCGAGTTGCAGTAATCCAGACGGGAGATGACAAGTGCCTGGATTAGGACCTGCGCCGCTTCCTGTGTGAGGCAGGGTCGTACTCTGCGGATGTTGTAGAGCATGAACCTACAGGAACGGGCCACCGCCTTGATGTTGGTGGAGAACGACAGGGTGTTGTCCAGGATCACGCCAAGGTTCTTAGCGCTCTGGGAGGAGGACACAATGGAGTTGTCAACCGTGATGGCGAGATCATGGAACGGACAGTCCTTCCCCGGGAGGAAGAGCAGCTCCGTCTTGCCGAGGTTCAGCTTGAGGTGGTGATCCGTCATCCACACTGATATGTCTGCCAGACATGCAGAGATGCGATTCGCCACCTGGTCATCAGAAGGGGGAAAGGAGAAGATTAATTGTGTGTCGTCTGCATAGCAATGATAGGAGAGACCATGTGAGGTTATGACAGAGCCAAGTGACTTGGTGTATAGCGAGAATAGGAGAGGGCCTAGAACAGAGCCCTGGGGGACACCAGTGGTGAGAGCGCGTGGTGAGGAGACAGATTCTCGCCACGCCACCTGGTAGGAGCGACCTGTCAGGTAGGACGCAATCCAAGCGTGGGCCGCGCCGGAGATGCCCAACTCGGAGAGGGTGGAGAGGAGGATCTGATGGTTCACAGTATCGAAGGCAGCCGATAGGTCTAGAAGGATGAGAGCAGAGGAGAGAGAGTTAGCTTTAGCAGTGCGGAGCGCCTCCGTGATACAGAGAAGAGCAGTCTCAGTTGAGTGACTAGTCTTGAAACCTGACTGATTTGGATCAAGAAGGTCATTCTGAGAGAGATAGCAGGAGAGCTGGCCAAGGACGGCACGTTCAAGAGTTTTGGAGAGAAAAGAAAGAAGGGATACTGGTCTGTAGTTGTTGACATCGGAGGGATCGAGTGTAGGTTTTTTCAGAAGGGGTGCAACTCTCGCTCTCTTGAAGACGGAAGGGACGTAGCCAGCGGTCAAGGATGAGTTGATGAGCGAGGTGAGGTAAGGTAGAAGGTCTCCGGAAATGGTCTGGAGAAGAGAGGAGGGGATAGGGTCAAGCGGGCAGGTTGTTGGGCGGCCGGCCGTCACAAGACGCGAGATTTCATCTGGAGAGAGAGGGGAGAAAGAGGTCAAAGCACAGGGTTGGGCAGTGTGAGCAGAACCAGCGGTGTCGTTTGACTTAGCGAACGAGGATCGGATGTCGTCGACCTTCTTTTCAAAATGGTTGACGAAGTCGTCTGCAGAGAGGGAGGAGGGGGGGGAGGGGGAGGAGGATTCAGGAGGGAGGAGAAGGTGGCAAAGAGCTTCCTAGGGTTAGAGGCAGATGCTTGGAATTTAGAGTGGTAGAAAGTGGCTTTAGCAGCAGAGACAGAAGAGGAAAATGTAGAGAGGAGGGAGTGAAAGGATGCCAGGTCCGCAGGGAGGCGAGTTTTCCTCCATTTCCGCTCGGCTGCCCGGAGCCCTGTTCTGTGAGCTCGCAATGAGTCGTCGAGCCACGGAGCGGGAGGGGAGGACCGAGCCGGCCTGGAGGATAGGGGACATAGAGAGTCAAAGGATGCAGAAAGGGAGGAGAGGAGGGTTGAGGAGGCAGAATCAGGAGATAGGTTGGAGAAGGTTTGGGCAGAGGGAAGAGATGATAGGATGGAAGAGGAGAGAGTAGCGGGGGAGAGAGAGCGGAGGTTGAGACGGCGCGATACCATCCGAGTAGGGGCAGTGTGGGAAGTGTTGGATGAGAGCGAGAGGGAGAAGGATACAAGGTAGTGGTCGGAGACTTGGAGGGGAGTTGCAATGAGGTTAGTGGAAGAACAGCATCTAGTAAAGATGAGGTCAAGCGTATTGCCTGCCTTGTGAGTAGGGGGGGAAGGTGAGAGGGTGAGGTCAAAAGAGGAGAGGAGTGGAAAGAAGGAGGCAGAGAGGAATGAGTCAAAGGTAGACATGGGGAGGTTAAAGTCACCCAGAACTGTGAGAGGTGAGCCGTCCTCAGGAAAGGAGCTTATCAAGGCATCAAGCTCATTGATGAACTCTCCAAGGGAACCTGGAGGGCGATAAATGATAAGGATGTTAAGCTTGAAAGGGCTGGTAACTGTGACAGCATGGAATTCAAAGGAGGCGATAGACAGATGGGTAAGGGGAGAAAGAGAGAATGACCACTTGGGAGAGATGAGGATCCCGGTGCCACCACCCCGCTGACCAGAAGGTCTCGGGGTGTGCGAGAACACGTGGGCAGACGAAGAGAGAGCAGTAGGAGTAGCAGTGTTATCTGTGGTGAGCCATGTTTCCGTCAGTGCCAGGAAGTCGAGGGACTGGAGGGACGCATAGGCTGAGATGAGCTCTACCAGACAGTCGGTCTACGGATCCATCATCCAGTCATACCAACCGGTCGGTCTACGGATCCATCATCGAGTCATACCAACCGGTCGGTCTACGGATCCATCATCCAGTCATACCAACCGGTCGGTCTACGGATCCATCATCCAGTCATACCAGGCGGTCGGTCTACGGATCCATCACCCAGTCATACCAGACGGTCGGTATACGGATCCATCATCCAGTCATACCAACCGGTCGGTCTACGGATCCATCATCTAGTCATGCCAGACGGTCGGTCTACGGATCCATCATCTAGTCATACCAACCGGTCGGTCTACGGATCCATCATCTAGTCATACCAGACGGTGGGTCTACGGATCCATCATCTAGTCATACCAACCGGTCGGTCGACGGATCCATCATCCAGTCATACCAGACGGTCGGTCTACGGATCCATCATCCAGTCATACCAGACAGTCGGTCTACGGATCCATCATCTAGTCATGCCAGACGGTCGGTCCACGGATCCATCATCCAGTCATACCAGACGGTCGGTCTACGGATCCATCATCTAGTCATGCCAGACGGTCGGTCTACGGATCCATCATCCAGTCATACCAGACGGTCGGTCTACGGATCCATCATCCAGTCATACCAGACGGTCGGTCTACGGATCCATCATCTAGTCATACCAACCGGTCGGTCTACGGATCCATCATCTAGTCATACCAACCGGTCGGTCTACGGATCCATCATCTAGTCATACCAGACAGTCGGTCTACGGATCCATCATCTAGTCATACCAACCGGTCGGTCTATGGATCCATCATCTAGTCATACCAGACGGTCGGTCTACGGATCCATCATCTAGTCATACCAGACAGTCGGTCTACGGATCCATCATCTAGTCATACCAACCGGTCAGTCTACGGATCCATCATCTAGTCATACCAACCGGTCGGTCTACGGATCCATCATCTAGTCATACCAGACAGTCGGTCTACGGATCCATCATCTAGTCATACCAGACAGTCGGTCTACGGATCCATCATCTAGTCATACCAGACGGTCGGTCGACGGATCCATGATCTAGTCATACCAGACAGTCGGTCTACGGATCCATCATCTAGTCATACCAGACGGTCGGTCTACGGATCCATCATCTAGTCATACCAGACGATCGGTCTATGGATCCATCATCTAGTCATACCAACCGGTCGGTCTACGGATCCATCATCTAGTCATACCAACCGGTAGGTCTACGGATCCATCATCTAGTCATACCAGGCGGTCGGTCTACGGATCCATCATCAAGTCATACCAGACGGTCGGTCTACGGATCCATCCTCTAGTCATACCAGACAGTCGGTCTACGGATCCATCATCCAGTCATACCAACCGGTCGGTCTACGGATCCATCATCTAGTCATACCAGACAGTCGGTCTACGGATCCATCATCGAGTCATACCAGACGGTCGGTCTACGGATCCATCATCGAGTCATACCAGACGGTCGGTCTTCGGATCCATCATCGGGTCATACCAGACGGTCGGTCTACGGATCCATCATCGAGTCATACCAGACGGTCGGTCTACTCATCCATCATCGAGTCATACCAGACGGTCGGTCTACAGATCCATCATCCAGTCATACCAACCGGTCGGTCTACGGATCCATTATCCAGTCATACCAGACAGTCGGTCTACGGATCCATCATCCAGTCATACCAACCGGTCGGTCTACGGATCCATCATCCAGTCATACCAACCGGTCGGTCTACGGATCCATCATCTAGTCATACCAACCGGTTGATCTACGGATCCATCATCTAATCATACCAACCGGTAGGTCTACGGATCCATCATCCAGTCATACCAACCGGTCGGTCTACGGATCCATCATCCAGTCATACCAACCGGTCGGTCTATGGATCCATCATCCAGTCATACCAGACTGTCGGTCTACGGATCCATCATCCAGTCATACCAGACGGTCGGGAGAAGGATACAAGGTAGTGGTCGGAGACTTGGAGGGGAGTTGCAATGAGGTTAGTGGAAGAACAGCATCTAGTAAAGATGAGGTCAAGCGTATTGCCTGCCTTGTGAGTAGGGGGGGAAGGTGAGAGGGTGAGGTCAAAAGAGGAGAGGAGTGGAAAGAAGGAGGCAGAGAGGAATGAGTCAAAGGTAGACATGGGGAGGTTAAAGTCACCCAGAACTGTGAGAGGTGAGCCGTCCTCAGGAAAGGAGCTTATCAAGGCATCAAGCTCATTGATGAACTCTCCAAGGGAACCTGGAGGGCGATAAATGATAAGGATGTTAAGCTTGAAAGGGCTGGTAACTGTGACAGCATGGAATTCAAAGGAGGCGATAGACAGATGGGTAAGGGGAGAAAGAGAGAATGACCACTTGGGAGAGATGAGGATCCCGGTGCCACCACCCCGCTGACCAGAAGGTCTCGGGGTGTGCGAGAACACGTGGGCAGACGAAGAGAGAGCAGTAGGAGTAGCAGTGTTATCTGTGGTGAGCCATGTTTCCGTCAGTGCCAGGAAGTCGAGGGACTGGAGGGACGCATAGGCTGAGATGAGCTCTACCAGACAGTCGGTCTACGGATCCATCATCCAGTCATACCAACCGGTCGGTCTACGGATCCATCATCGAGTCATACCAACCGGTCGGTCTACGGATCCATCATCCAGTCATACCAACCGGTCGGTCTACGGATCCATCATCCAGTCATACCAGGCGGTCGGTCTACGGATCCATCACCCAGTCATACCAGACGGTCGGTATACGGATCCATCATCCAGTCATACCAACCGGTCGGTCTACGGATCCATCATCTAGTCATGCCAGACGGTCGGTCTACGGATCCATCATCTAGTCATGCCAGACGGTCGGTCCACGGATCCATCATCCAGTCATACCAGACGGTCGGTCTACGGATCCATCATCTAGTCATGCCAGACGGTCGGTCTACGGATCCATCATCCAGTCATACCAGACGGTCGGTCTACGGATCCATCATCCAGTCATACCAGACGGTCGGTCTACGGATCCATCATCTAGTCATACCAACCGGTCGGTCTACGGATCCATCATCTAGTCATACCAACCGGTCGGTCTATGGATCCATCATCTAGTCATACCAGACAGTCGGTCTACGGATCCATCATCTAGTCATACCAACCGGTCGGTCTATGGATCCATCATCTAGTCATACCAGACGGTCGGTCTACGGATCCATCATCTAGTCATACCAGACAGTCGGTCTACGGATCCATCATCTAGTCATACCAACCGGTCAGTCTACGGATCCATCATCTAGTCATACCAACCGGTCGGTCTACGGATCCATCATCTAGTCATACCAGACAGTCGGTCTACGGATCCATCATCTAGTCATACCAGACAGTCGGTCTACGGATCCATCATCTAGTCATACCAGACGGTCGGTCGACGGATCCATGATCTAGTCATACCAGACAGTCGGTCTACGGATCCATCATCTAGTCATACCAGACGGTCGGTCTACGGATCCATCATCTAGTCATACCAGACGATCGGTCTACGGATCCATCATCTAGTCATACCAACCGGTCGGTCTACGGATCCATCATCTAGTCATACCAACCGGTAGGTCTACGGATCCATCATCTAGTCATACCAGGCGGTCGGTCTACGGATCCATCATCAAGTCATACCAGACGGTCGGTCTACGGATCCATCCTCTAGTCATACCAGACAGTCGGTCTACGGATCCATCATCCAGTCATACCAACCGGTCGGTCTACGGATCCATCATCTAGTCATACCAGACAGTCGGTCTACGGATCCATCATCGAGTCATACCAGACGGTCGGTCTACGGATCCATCATCGAGTCATACCAGACGGTCGGTCTTCGGATCCATCATCGGGTCATACCAGACGGTCGGTCTACGGATCCATCATCGAGTCATACCAGACGGTCGGTCTACTCATCCATCATCGAGTCATACCAGACGGTCGGTCTACAGATCCATCATCCAGTCATACCAACCGGTCGGTCTACGGATCCATTATCCAGTCATACCAGACAGTCGGTCTACGGATCCATCATCCAGTCATACCAACCGGTCGGTCTACGGATCCATCATCCAGTCATACCAACCGGTCGGTCTACGGATCCATCATCTAGTCATACCAACCGGTTGATCTACGGATCCATCATCTAATCATACCAACCGGTAGGTCTACGGATCCATCATCCAGTCATACCAACCGGTCGGTCTACGGATCCATCATCCAGTCATACCAACCGGTCGGTCTATGGATCCATCATCCAGTCATACCAGACTGTCGGTCTACGGATCCATCATCCAGTCATACCAGACGGTCGGTCTACGGATCCATCATCTAGTCATACCAGACGATCGGTCTACGGATCCATCATCTAGTCATACCAACCGGTCGGTCTACGGATCCATCATCTAGTCATACCAACCGGTAGGTCTACGGATCCATCATCTAGTCATACCAGACAGTCGGTCTACGGATCCATCATCAAGTCATACCAGACGGTCGGTCTACGGATCCATCCTCTAGTCATACCAGACAGTCGGTCTACGGATCCATCATCCAGTCATACCAACCGGTCGGTCTACGGATCCATCATCTAGTCATACCAGACAGTCGGTCTACGGATCCATCATCGAGTCATACCAGACGGTCGGTCTACGGATCCATCATCGAGTCATACCAGACGGTCGGTCTACGGATCCATCATCGAGTCATACCAGACGGTCGGTCTACGGATCCATCATCGAGTCATACCAGACGGTCGGTCTACGGATCCATCATCGAGTCATACCAGACGGTCGGTCTACGGATCCATCATCGAGTCATACCAGACGGTCGGTCTACGGATCCATCATCCAGTAATACCAACCGGTCGGTCTACGGATCCATTATCCAGTCATACCTGACGGTCGGTCTACGGATCCATCATCTAGTCACACCAACCGGCCGGTCTACAGATCCATCATCTAGTCATACCAGACAGTCGGTCTACGGATCCATCATCCAGTCATACCAACCGGTCGGTCTACGGATCCATCATCCAGTCATACCAACCGGTCGGTCTACGGATCCATCATCTAGTCATACCAACCGGTTGATCTACGGATCCATCATCTAATCATACCAACCGGTCGGTCTATGTATCCATCATCCAGTCATACCAACCGGTCGGTCTACGGATCCATCATCCAGTCATACCAACCGGTCGGTCTATGGATCCATCATCCAGTCATACCAGACTGTCGGTCTACGGATCCATCATCCAGTCATACCAGACGGTCGGTCTACGGATCCATCATCTAGTCATACCAGACGATCGGTCTACGGATCCATCATCTAGTCATACCAACCGGTCGGTCTACGGATCCATCATCTAGTCATACCAACCGGTAGGTCTACGGATCCATCATCTAGTCATACCAGACGGTCGGTCTACGGATCCATCATCAAGTCATACCAGACGGTCGGTCTACGGATCCATCCTCTAGTCATACCAGACAGTCGGTCTACGGATCCATCATCCAGTCATACCAACCGGTCGGTCTACGGATCCATCATCTAGTCATACCAGACAGTCGGTCTACGGATCCATCATCGAGTCATACCAGACGGTCGGTCTACGGATCCATCATCGAGTCATACCAGACGGTCGGTCTACGGATCCATCATCGAGTCATACCAGACGGTCGGTCTACGGATCCATCATCGAGTCATACCAGACGGTCGGTCTACGGATCCATCATCGAGTCATACCAGACGGTCGGTCTACGGATCCATCATCCAGTAATACCAACCGGTCGGTCTACGGATCCATTATCCAGTCATACCTGACGGTCGGTCTACGGATCCATCATCTAGTCACACCAACCGGCCGGTCTACGGATCCATCATCTAGTCATACCAACCGGTTGATCTACGGATCCATCATCTAATCATACCAACCGGTCGGTCTATGTATCCATCATCCAGTCATAACAACCGGTCGGTCTACGGATCCATCATCCAGTCATACCAACCGGTCGGTCTATGGATCCATCATCCAGTCATACCAGACTGTCGGTCTACGGATCCATCATCCAGTCATACCAGACGGTCGGTCTACGGATCCATCATCCAGTCATACCAACCGGTCGGTCTAAGGATCCATCATCCAGTCATACCAGACGGTCGGTCTACGGATCCATCATCTAGTCATACCAACCGGTCGGTCTACGGATCCATCATCTAGTCTTACCAACCGGTCGGTCTACGGATTCATCATCTAGTCATACCAGACAGTCGGTCTACGGATCCATCATCTAGTCATACCAGACAGTCGGTCTACGGATCCATCATCCAGTCATACCAACCGGTCGGTCTAAGGATCCATCATCTAGTCATACCAACCGGTCGGTCTACGGATCCATCATCCAGTCATACCAACCGGTCGGTCTACGGATCCATCATCCAGTCATACCAGACGGTCGGTCTACGGATCCATCATCCAGTCATACCAGACGGTCGGTATACGGATCCATCATCCAGTCATACCAACCGGTCGGTCTACGGATCCATCATCTAGTCATACCAACCGGTCGGTCTACGGATCCATCATCTAGTCATACCAACCGGTCGGTCTACGGATCCATCATCTAGTCATACCAGACGGTCGGTGTACGGATACATCATCTAGTCATACCAACCGGTCGGTCGACGGATCCATCATCCAATCATACCAGACGGTCGGTCTACGGATCCATCATCCAGTCATACCAGACGGTCGGTCTACGGATCCATCATCTAGTCATGCCAGACGGTCGGTCTACGGATCCATCATCCAGTCATACCAGACGGTCGGTCTACGGATCCATCATCCAGTCATACCAGACGGTCGGTCTACGGATCCATCATCTAGTCATACCAACCGGTCGGTCTACGGATCCATCATCTAGTCATACCAACCGGTTGGTCTATGGATCCATCATCTAGTCATACCAGACAGTCGGTCTACGGATCCATCATCTAGTCATACCAACCGGTCGGTCTATGGATCCATCATCTAGTCATACCAGACGGTCGGTCTACGGATCCATCATCTAGTCATACCAGACGGTCGGTGTACGGATACATCATCTAGTCATACCAACCGGTCGGTCGACGGATCCATCATCCAATCATACCAGACGGTCGGTCTACGGATCCATCATCCAGTCATACCAGACGGTCGGTCTACGGATCCATCATCCAGTCATACCAGACAGTCGGTCTACGGATCCATCATCTAGTCATGCCAGACGGTCGGTCCACGGATCCATCATCCAGTCATACCAGACGGTCGGTCTACGGATCCATCATCTAGTCATGCCAGACGGTCGGTCTACGGATCCATCATCCAGTCATACCAGACGGTCGGTTCTACGGATCCATCATCCAGTCATACCAGACGGTCGGTCTACGGATCCATCATCTAGTCATACCAACCGGTCGGTCTACGGATCCATCATCTAGTCATACCAACCGGTCGGTCTATGGATCCATCATCTAGTCATACCAGACAGTCGGTCTACGGATCCATCATCTAGTCATACCAACCGGTCGGTCTATGGATCCATCATCTAGTCATACCAGACGGTCGGTCTACGGATCCATCATCTAGTCATACCAGACAGTCGGTCTACGGATCCATCATCTAGTCATACCAACCGGTCAGTCTACGGATCCATCATCTAGTCATACCAACCGGTCGGTCTACGGATCCATCATCTAGTCATACCAGACAGTCGGTCTACGGATCCATCATCTAGTCATACCAGACAGTCGGTCTACGGATCCATCATCTAGTCATACCAGACGGTCGGTCGACGGATCCATGATCTAGTCATACCAGACAGTCGGTCTACGGATCCATCATCTAGTCATACCAGACGGTCGGTCTACGGATCCATCATCTAGTCATACCAGACGATCGGTCTACGGATCCATCATCTAGTCATACCAACCGGTCGGTCTACGGATCCATCATCTAGTCATACCAACCGGTCGGTCTACGGATCCATCATCTAGTCATACCAGGCGGTCGGTCTACGGATCCATCATCAAGTCATACCAGACGGTCGGTCTACGGATCCATCCTCTAGTCATACCAGACAGTCGGTCTACGGATCCATCATCCAGTCATACCAACCGGTCGGTCTACGGATCCATCATCTAGTCATACCAGACAGTCGGTCTACGGATCCATCATCGAGTCATACCAGACGGTCGGTCTACGGATCCATCATCGAGTCATACCAGACGGTCGGTCTTCGGATCCATCATCGGGTCATACCAGACGGTCGGTCTACGGATCCATCATCGAGTCATACCAGACGGTCGGTCTACTCATCCATCATCGAGTCATACCAGACGGTCGGTCTACAGATCCATCATCCAGTCATACCAACCGGTCGGTCTACGGATCCATTATCCAGTCATACCAGACAGTCGGTCTACGGATCCATCATCCAGTCATACCAACCGGTCGGTCTACGGATCCATCATCCAGTCATACCAACCGGTCGGTCTACGGATCCATCATCTAGTCATACCAACCGGTTGATCTACGGATCCATCATCTAATCATACCAACCGGTAGGTCTACGGATCCATCATCCAGTCATACCAACCGGTCGGTCTACGGATCCATCATCCAGTCATACCAACCGGTCGGTCTATGGATCCATCATCCAGTCATACCAGACTGTCGGTCTACGGATCCATCATCCAGTCATACCAGACGGTCGGTCTACGGATCCATCATCTAGTCAAACCAGACGATCGGTCTACGGATCCATCATCTAGTCATACCAACCGGTCGGTCTACGGATCCATCATCTAGTCATACCAACCGGTAGGTCTACGGATCCATCATCTAGTCATACCAGACGGTCGGTCTACGGATCCATCATCAAGTCATACCAGACGGTCGGTCTACGGATCCATCCTCTAGTCATACCAGACAGTCGGTCTACGGATCCATCATCCAGTCATACCAACCGGTCGGTCTACGGATCCATCATCGAGTCATACCAGACGGTCGGTCTACGGATCCATCATCGAGTCATACCAGACGGTCGGTCTACGGATCCATCATCGAGTCATACCAGACGGTCGGTCTACGGATCCATCATCGAGTCATACCAGACGGTCGGTCTACGGATCCATCATCGAGTCATACCAGACGGTCGGTCTACGGATCCATCATCCAGTAATACCAACCGGTCGGTCTACGGATCCATTATCCAGTCATACCTGACGGTCGGTCTACGGATCCATCATCTAGTCACACCAACCGGCCGGTCTACGGATCCATCATCTAGTCATACCAGACAGTCGGTCTACGGATCCATCATCCAGTCATACCAACCGGTCGGTCTACGGATCCATCATCCAGTCATACCAACCGGTCGGTCTACGGATCCATCATCTAGTCATACCAACCGGTTGATCTACGGATCCATCATCTAATCATACCAACCGGTCGGTCTATGTATCCATCATCCAGTCATAACAACCGGTCGGTCTACGGATCCATCATCCAGTCATACCAACCGGTCGGTCTATGGATCCATCATCCAGTCATACCAGACTGTCGGTCTACGGATCCATCATCCAGTCATACCAGACGGTCGGTCTACGGATCCATCATCCAGTCATACCAACCGGTCGGTCTAAGGATCCATCATCCAGTCATACCAGACGGTCGGTCTACGGATCCATCATCTAGTCATACCAACCGGTCGGTCTACGGATCCATCATCTAGTCTTACCAACCGGTCGGTCTACGGATTCATCATCTAGTCATACCAGACAGTCGGTCTACGGATCCATCATCTAGTCATACCAGACAGTCGGTCTACGGATCCATCATCCAGTCATACCAACCGGTCGGTCTAAGGATCCATCATCTAGTCATACCAACCGGTCGGTCTACGGATCCATCATCCAGTCATACCAACCGGTCGGTCTACGGATCCATCATCCAGTCATACCAGACGGTCGGTCTACGGATCCATCATCCAGTCATACCAGACGGTCGGTATACGGATCCATCATCCAGTCATACCAACCGGTCGGTCTACGGATCCATCATCTAGTCATACCAACCGGTCGGTCTACGGATCCATCATCTAGTCATACCAACCGGTCGGTCTACGGATCCATCATCTAGTCATACCAGACGGTCGGTGTACGGATACATCATCTAGTCATACCAACCGGTCGGTCGACGGATCCATCATCCAATCATACCAGACGGTCGGTCTACGGATCCATCATCCAGTCATACCAGACGGTCGGTCTACGGATCCATCATCTAGTCATGCCAGACGGTCGGTCTACGGATCCATCATCCAGTCATACCAGACGGTCGGTCTACGGATCCATCATCCAGTCATACCAGACGGTCGGTCTACGGATCCATCATCTAGTCATACCAACCGGTCGGTCTACGGATCCATCATCTAGTCATACCAACCGGTTGGTCTATGGATCCATCATCTAGTCATACCAGACAGTCGGTCTACGGATCCATCATCTAGTCATACCAACCGGTCGGTCTATGGATCCATCATCTAGTCATACCAGACGGTCGGTCTACGGATCCATCATCTAGTCATACCAGACGGTCGGTGTACGGATACATCATCTAGTCATACCAACCGGTCGGTCGACGGATCCATCATCCAATCATACCAGACGGTCGGTCTACGGATCCATCATCCAGTCATACCAGACGGTCGGTCTACGGATCCATCATCTAGTCATGCCAGACGGTCGGTCTACGGATCCATCATCCAGTCATACCAGACGGTCGGTCTACGGATCCATCATCCAGTCATACCAGACGGTCGGTCTACGGATCCATCATCTAGTCATACCAACCGGTCGGTCTACGGATCCATCATCTAGTCATACCAACCGGTTGGTCTATGGATCCATCATCTAGTCATACCAGACAGTCGGTCTACGGATCCATCATCTAGTCATACCAACCGGTCGGTCTATGGATCCATCATCTAGTCATTCCAGACGGTCGGTCTACGGATCCATCATCCAGTCATACCAACCGGTCGGTCTATGGATCCATCATCCAGTCATACCAGACAGTCGGTCTACGGATCCATCATCTAGTCATACCAACCGGTCGGTCTACGGATCCATCATCTAGTCATACCAACCGGTCGGTCTATGGATCCATCATCCAGTCATACTAGACGGTCGGTCTACGGATCCATCATCCAGTCATACCAACCGGTCGGTCTACGGATCCATCATCTAGTCATACCAGACAGTCGGTCTACGGATCCATCATCCAGTCATACCAACCGGTCGGTCTACGGATCCATCATCTAGTCATACCAGACAGTCGGTCTACGGATCCATCATCCAGTCATACCAACCGGTCGGTCTACGGATCCATCATCTAGTCATACCAACCGGTCGGTCTACGGATCCATCATCCAGTCATACCAGACGGTCGGTCTACGGATCCATCATCCAGTCATACCAACCGGTCGGTCTATGGATCCATCATCCAGTCATACCAACCGGTCGGTCTACGGATTCATCATCTAGTCATACCAGACAGTCGGTCTACGGATCCATCATCTAGTCATACCAGACAGTCGGTCTACGGATCCATCATCCAGTCATACCAACCGGTCGGTATACGGATCCATCATCTAGTCATACCAACCGGTCGGTCTACGGATCCATCATCCAGTCATACCAACCGGTCGGTCTACGGATCCATCATCCAGTCATACCAGACGGTCGGTCTACGGATCCATCATCCAGTCATACCAGACGGTCGGTATACGGATCCATCATCCAGTCATACCAACCGGTCGGTCTACGGATCCATCATCTAGTCATACCAACCGGTCGGTCTACGGATCCATCATCTAGTCATACCAACCGGTCGGTCTACGGATCCATCATCTAGTCATACCAGACGGTCGGTGTACGGATACATCATCTAGTCATACCAACCGTTCGGTCGACGGATCCATCATCCAATCATACCAGACGGTCGGTCTACGGATCCATCATCTAGTCATACCAACCGGTCGGTCTACGGATCCATCATCTAGTCATACCAACCGGTTGGTCTATGGATCCATCATCTAGTCATACCAGACAGTCGGTCTACGGATCCATCATCTAGTCATACCAACCGGTCGGTCTATGGATCCATCATCTAGTCATACCAGACGGTCGGTCAACGGATCCATCATCTAATCATACCAGACAGTCGGTCTACGGATCCATCATCTAGTCTTACCAACCGGTCGGTCTACGGATCCATCATCTAGTCATACCAACCGGTCGGTCTACGGATCCATCATCTAGTCATACCAGACAGTCGGTCTACGGATCCATCATCTAGTCATACCAGACAGTTGGTCTACGGATCCATCATCTAGTCATACCAGACGGTCGGTCGACAGATCCATGATCTAGTCATACCAGACAGTCGGTCTACGGATCCGTCATCTAGTCATACCAGACGGTCGGTCTACGGATCCATCATCTAGTCATACCAGACGATCGGTCTACGGATCCATCATCTAGTCATACCAACCGGTCGGTCTACGGATCCATCATCTAGTCATACCAACCGGTAGGTCTACGGATCCATCATCTAGTCATACCAGACGGTCGGTCTACGGATCCATCATCTAGTCATACCAGACGGTCGGTCTACGGATCCATCCTCTAGTCATACCAGACAGTCGGTCTACGGATCCATCATCCAGTCAAACCAACCGGTCGGTCTACGGATCCATCATCTAGTCATACCAGACGGTCGGTCTACGGATCCATCATCGAGTCATACCAGACGGTCGGTCTACGGATCCATCATCTAGTCATACCAGACGGTCGGTCTACGGATCCATCATCGAGTCATACCAGACGGTCGGTCTACGGATCCATCATCGAGTCATACCAGACGGTCGGTCTACTCTTCCATCATCGAGTCATACCAGACGGTCGGTCTACGGATCCATCATCCAGTCATACCAACCGGTCGGTCTACGGATCCATTATCCAGTCATACCAGACAGTCGGTCTACGGATCCATCATCCAGTCATACCAACCGGTCGGTCTACGGATCCATGATCTAGTCATACCAGACAGTCGGTCTACGGATCCATCATTACATTTACATTTAACATTTAAGTCATTTAGCAGACGCTCTTATCCAGAGCGACTTACACATTGGTGCATTCACCTTATGACATCCAGTGGAACAGCCACTTTACAATAGTGCATCAGATCTTTTAAGGGGGGGGGGGGGGGGGGGGGCAGAAGGATTGCTTTATCCTAGGTATTCCTTGAAGAGGTGGGGTTTCAGGTGTCTCCGGAAGGTGGTGATTGACTCCGCTGTCCTGGCGTCGTGAGGGAGTTTGTTCCACCATTGGGGGGCCAGAGCAGCGAACAGTTTTGACTGGGCTGAGCGGGAACTGTACTTCCTCAGTGGTAGGGAGGCGAGCAGGCCAGAGGTGGATGAACGCAGTGCCCTTGTTTGGGTGTAGGGCCTGATCAGAGCCTGAAGGTACTGAGGTGCCGTTCCCCTCACAGCTCCGTAGGCAAGCACCATGGTCTTGTAGCGGATGCGAGCTTCAACTGGAAGCCAGTGGAGAGAGCGGAGGAGCGGGGTGACGTGAGAGAACTTGGGAAGGTTGAACACCAGACGGGCTGCGGCGTTCTGGATGAGTTGTAGGGGTTTAATGGCACAGGCAGGGAGCCCAGCCAGCAGCGAGTTGCAGTAATCCAGACGGGAGATGACAAGTGCCTGGATTAGGACCTGCGCCGCTTCCTGTGTGAGGCAGGGTCGTACTCTGCGGATGTTGTAGAGCATGAACCTACAGGAACGGGCCACCGCCTTGATGTTGGTGGAGAACGACAGGGTGTTGTCCAGGATCACGCCAAGGTTCTTAGCGCTCTGGGAGGAGGACACAATGGAGTTGTCAACCGTGATGGCGAGATCATGGAACGGACAGTCCTTCCCCGGGAGGAAGAGCAGCTCCGTCTTGCCGAGGTTCAGCTTGAGGTGGTGATCCGTCATCCACACTGATATGTCTGCCAGACATGCAGAGATGCGATTCGCCACCTGGTCATCAGAAGGGGGAAAGGAGAAGATTAATTGTGTGTCGTCTGCATAGCAATGATAGGAGAGACCATGTGAGGTTATGACAGAGCCAAGTGACTTGGTGTATAGCGAGAATAGGAGAGGGCCTAGAACAGAGCCCTGGGGGACACCAGTGGTGAGAGCGCGTGGTGAGGAGACAGATTCTCGCCACGCCACCTGGTAGGAGCGACCTGTCAGGTAGGACGCAATCCAAGCGTGGGCCGCGCCGGAGATGCCCAACTCGGAGAGGGTGGAGAGGAGGATCTGATGGTTCACAGTATCGAAGGCAGCCGATAGGTCTAGAAGGATGAGAGCAGAGGAGAGAGAGTTAGCTTTAGCAGTGCGGAGCGCCTCCGTGATACAGAGAAGAGCAGTCTCAGTTGAGTGACTAGTCTTGAAACCTGACTGATTTGGATCAAGAAGGTCATTCTGAGAGAGATAGCAGGAGAGCTGGCCAAGGACGGCACGTTCAAGAGTTTTGGAGAGAAAAGAAAGAAGGGATACTGGTCTGTAGTTGTTGACATCGGAGGGATCGAGTGTAGGTTTTTTCAGAAGGGGTGCAACTCTCGCTCTCTTGAAGACGGAAGGGACGTAGCCAGCGGTCAAGGATGAGTTGATGAGCGAGGTGAGGTAAGGTAGAAGGTCTCCGGAAATGGTCTGGAGAAGAGAGGAGGGGATAGGGTCAAGCGGGCAGGTTGTTGGGCGGCCGGCCGTCACAAGACGCGAGATTTCATCTGGAGAGAGAGGGGAGAAAGAGGTCAAAGCACAGGGTTGGGCAGTGTGAGCAGAACCAGCGGTGTCGTTTGACTTAGCGAACGAGGATCGGATGTCGTCGACCTTCTTTTCAAAATGGTTGACGAAGTCGTCTGCAGAGAGGGAGGAGGGGGGGGGGAGGGGGAGGAGGATTCAGGAGGGAGGAGAAGGTGGCAAAGAGCTTCCTAGGGTTAGAGGCAGATGCTTGGAATTTAGAGTGGTAGAAAGTGGCTTTAGCAGCAGAGACAGAAGAGGAAAATGTAGAGAGGAGGGAGTGAAAGGATGCCAGGTCCGCAGGGAGGCGAGTTTTCCTCCATTTCCGCTCGGCTGCCCGGAGCCCTGTTCTGTGAGCTCGCAATGAGTCGTCGAGCCACGGAGCGGGAGGGGAGGACCGAGCCGGCCTGGAGGATAGGGGACATAGAGAGTCAAAGGATGCAGAAAGGGAGGAGAGGAGGGTTGAGGAGGCAGAATCAGGAGATAGGTTGGAGAAGGTTTGGGCAGAGGGAAGAGATGATAGGATGGAAGAGGAGAGAGTAGCGGGGGAGAGAGAGCGGAGGTTGAGACGGCGCGATACCATCCGAGTAGGGGCAGTGTGGGAAGTGTTGGATGAGAGCGAGAGGGAGAAGGATACAAGGTAGTGGTCGGAGACTTGGAGGGGAGTTGCAATGAGGTTAGTGGAAGAACAGCATCTAGTAAAGATGAGGTCAAGCGTATTGCCTGCCTTGTGAGTAGGGGGGGAAGGTGAGAGGGTGAGGTCAAAAGAGGAGAGGAGTGGAAAGAAGGAGGCAGAGAGGAATGAGTCAAAGGTAGACATGGGGAGGTTAAAGTCACCCAGAACTGTGAGAGGTGAGCCGTCCTCAGGAAAGGAGCTTATCAAGGCATCAAGCTCATTGATGAACTCTCCAAGGGAACCTGGAGGGCGATAAATGATAAGGATGTTAAGCTTGAAAGGGCTGGTAACTGTGACAGCATGGAATTCAAAGGAGGCGATAGACAGATGGGTAAGGGGAGAAAGAGAGAATGACCACTTGGGAGAGATGAGGATCCCGGTGCCACCACCCCGCTGACCAGAAGGTCTCGGGGTGTGCGAGAACACGTGGGCAGACGAAGAGAGAGCAGTAGGAGTAGCAGTGTTATCTGTGGTGAGCCATGTTTCCGTCAGTGCCAGGAAGTCGAGGGACTGGAGGGACGCATAGGCTGAGATGAGCTCTACCAGACAGTCGGTCTACGGATCCATCATCCAGTCATACCAACCGGTCGGTCTACGGATCCATCATCGAGTCATACCAACCGGTCGGTCTACGGATCCATCATCCAGTCATACCAACCGGTCGGTCTACGGATCCATCATCCAGTCATACCAGGCGGTCGGTCTACGGATCCATCACCCAGTCATACCAGACGGTCGGTATACGGATCCATCATCCAGTCATACCAACCGGTCGGTCTACGGATCCATCATCTAGTCATGCCAGACGGTCGGTCTACGGATCCATCATCTAGTCATACCAACCGGTCGGTCTACGGATCCATCATCTAGTCATACCAGACGGTGGGTCTACGGATCCATCATCTAGTCATACCAACCGGTCGGTCGACGGATCCATCATCCAGTCATACCAGACGGTCGGTCTACGGATCCATCATCCAGTCATACCAGACAGTCGGTCTACGGATCCATCATCTAGTCATGCCAGACGGTCGGTCCACGGATCCATCATCCAGTCATACCAGACGGTCGGTCTACGGATCCATCATCTAGTCATGCCAGACGGTCGGTCTACGGATCCATCATCCAGTCATACCAGACGGTCGGTCTACGGATCCATCATCCAGTCATACCAGACGGTCGGTCTACGGATCCATCATCTAGTCATACCAACAGGTCGGTCTACGGATCCATCATCTAGTCATACCAACCGGTCGGTCTATGGATCCATCATCTAGTCATACCAGACAGTCGGTCTACGGATCCATCATCTAGTCATACCAACCGGTCGGTCTATGGATCCATCATCTAGTCATACCAGACGGTCGGTCTACGGATCCATCATCTAGTCATACCAGACAGTCGGTCTACGGATCCATCATCTAGTCATACCAGACAGTCGGTCTACGGATCCATCATCCAGTCATACCAACCGGTCGGTCTAAGGATCCATCATCTAGTCATACCAACCGGTCGGTCTACGGATCCATCATCCAGTCATACCAACCGGTCGGTCTATGGATCCATCATCCAGTCATACCAGACTGTCGGTCTACGGATCCATCATCCAGTCATACCAGACGGTCGGTCTACGGATCCATCATCCAGTCATACCAACCGGTCGGTCTAAGGATCCATCATCCAGTCATACCAGACGGTCGGTCTACGGATCCATCATCTAGTCATACCAACCGGTCGGTCTACGGATCCATCATCTAGTCTTACCAACCGGTCGGTCTACGGATTCATCATCTAGTCATACCAGACAGTCGGTCTACGGATCCATCATCTAGTCATACCAGACAGTCGGTCTACGGATCCATCATCCAGTCATACCAACCGGTCGGTCTAAGGATCCATCATCTAGTCATACCAACCGGTCGGTCTACGGATCCATCATCCAGTCATACCAACCGGTCGGTCTACGGATCCATCATCCAGTCATACCAGACGGTCGGTCTACGGATCCATCATCCAGTCATACCAGACGGTCGGTATACGGATCCATCATCCAGTCATACCAACCGGTCGGTCTACGGATCCATCATCTAGTCATACCAACCGGTCGGTCTACGGATCCATCATCTAGTCATACCAACCGGTCGGTCTACGGATCCATCATCTAGTCATACCAGACGGTCGGTGTACGGATACATCATCTAGTCATACCAACCGGTCGGTCGACGGATCCATCATCCAATCATACCAGACGGTCGGTCTACGGATCCATCATCCAGTCATACCAGACGGTCGGTCTACGGATCCATCATCTAGTCATGCCAGACGGTCGGTCTACGGATCCATCATCCAGTCATACCAGACGGTCGGTCTACGGATCCATCATCCAGTCATACCAGACGGTCGGTCTACGGATCCATCATCTAGTCATACCAACCGGTCGGTCTACGGATCCATCATCTAGTCATACCAACCGGTTGGTCTATGGATCCATCATCTAGTCATACCAGACAGTCGGTCTACGGATCCAACATCTAGTCATACCAACCGGTCGGTCTATGGATCCATCATCTAGTCATACCAGACGGTCGGTCTACGGATCCATCATCTAGTCATACCAGACGGTCGGTGTACGGATACATCATCTAGTCATACCAACCGGTCGGTCGACGGATCCATCATCCAATCATACCAGACGGTCGGTCTACGGATCCATCATCCAGTCATACCAGACGGTCGGTCTACGGATCCATCATCCAGTCATACCAGACAGTCGGTCTACGGATCCATCATCTAGTCATGCCAGACGGTCGGTCCACGGATCCATCATCCAGTCATACCAGACGGTCGGTCTACGGATCCATCATCTAGTCATGCCAGACGGTCGGTCTACGGATCCATCATCCAGTCATACCAGACGGTCGGTCTACGGATCCATCATCCAGTCATACCAGACGGTCGGTCTACGGATCCATCATCTAGTCATACCAACCGGTCGGTCTACGGATCCATCATCTAGTCATACCAACCGGTCGGTCTATGGATCCATCATCTAGTCATACCAGACAGTCGGTCTACGGATCCATCATCTAGTCATACCAACCGGTCGGTCTATGGATCCATCATCTAGTCATACCAGACGGTCGGTCTACGGATCCATCATCTAGTCATACCAGACAGTCGGTCTACGGATCCATCATCTAGTCATACCAACCGGTCAGTCTACGGATCCATCATCTAGTCATACCAACCGGTCGGTCTACGGATCCATCATCTAGTCATACCAGACAGTCGGTCTACGGATCCATCATCTAGTCATACCAGACAGTCGGTCTACGGATCCATCATCTAGTCATACCAGACGGTCGGTCGACGGATCCATGATCTAGTCATACCAGACAGTCGGTCTACGGATCCATCATCTAGTCATACCAGACGGTCGGTCTACGGATCCATCATCTAGTCATACCAGACGATCGGTCTACGGATCCATCATCTAGTCATACCAACCGGTCGGTCTACGGATCCATCATCTAGTCATACCAACCGGTCGGTCTACGGATCCATCATCTAGTCATACCAGGCGGTCGGTCTACGGATCCATCATCAAGTCATACCAGACGGTCGGTCTACGGATCCATCCTCTAGTCATACCAGACAGTCGGTCTACGGATCCATCATCCAGTCATACCAACCGGTCGGTCTACGGATCCATCATCTAGTCATACCAGACAGTCGGTCTACGGATCCATCATCGAGTCATACCAGACGGTCGGTCTACGGATCCATCATCGAGTCATACCAGACGGTCGGTCTTCGGATCCATCATCGGGTCATACCAGACGGTCGGTCTACGGATCCATCATCGAGTCATACCAGACGGTCGGTCTACTCATCCATCATCGAGTCATACCAGACGGTCGGTCTACAGATCCATCATCCAGTCATACCAACCGGTCGGTCTACGGATCCATTATCCAGTCATACCAGACAGTCGGTCTACGGATCCATCATCCAGTCATACCAACCGGTCGGTCTACGGATCCATCATCCAGTCATACCAACCGGTCGGTCTACGGATCCATCATCTAGTCATACCAACCGGTTAATCTACGGATCCATCATCTAATCATACCAACCGGTAGGTCTACGGATCCATCATCCAGTCATACCAACCGGTCGGTCTACGGATCCATCATCCAGTCATACCAACCGGTCGGTCTATGGATCCATCATCCAGTCATACCAGACTGTCGGTCTACGGATCCATCATCCAGTCATACCAGACGGTCGGTCTACGGATCCATCATCTAGTCAAACCAGACGATCGGTCTACGGATCCATCATCTAGTCATACCAACCGGTCGGTCTACGGATCCATCATCTAGTCATACCAACCGGTAGGTCTACGGATCCATCATCTAGTCATACCAGACGGTCGGTCTACGGATCCATCATCAAGTCATACCAGACGGTCGGTCTACGGATCCATCCTCTAGTCATACCAGACAGTCGGTCTACGGATCCATCATCCAGTCATACCAACCGGTCGGTCTACGGATCCATCATCGAGTCATACCAGACGGTCGGTCTACGGATCCATCATCGAGTCATACCAGACGGTCGGTATACGGATCCATCATCGAGTCATACCAGACGGTCGGTCTACGGATCCATCATCGAGTCATACCAGACGGTCGGTCTACGGATCCATCATCGAGTCATACCAGACGGTCGGTCTACGGATCCATCATCCAGTAATACCAACCGGTCGGTCTACGGATCCATTATCCAGTCATACCTGACGGTCGGTCTACGGATCCATCATCTAGTCACACCAACCGGCCGGTCTACGGATCCATCATCTAGTCATACCAGACAGTCGGTCTACGGATCCATCATCCAGTCATACCAACCGGTCGGTCTACGGATCCATCATCCAGTCATACCAACCGGTCGGTCTACGGATCCATCATCTAGTCATACCAACCGGTTGATCTACGGATCCATCATCTAATCATACCAACCGGTCGGTCTATGTATCCATCATCCAGTCATAACAACCGGTCGGTCTACGGATCCATCATCCAGTCATACCAACCGGTCGGTCTATGGATCCATCATCCAGTCATACCAGACTGTCGGTCTACGGATCCATCATCCAGTCATACCAGACGGTCGGTCTACGGATCCATCATCCAGTCATACCAACCGGTCGGTCTAAGGATCCATCATCCAGTCATACCAGACGGTCGGTCTACGGATCCATCATCTAGTCATACCAACCGGTCGGTCTACGGATCCATCATCTAGTCTTACCAACCGGTCGGTCTACGGATTCATCATCTAGTCATACCAGACAGTCGGTCTACGGATCCATCATCTAGTCATACCAGACAGTCGGTCTACGGATCCATCATCCAGTCATACCAACCGGTCGGTCTAAGGATCCATCATCTAGTCATACCAACCGGTCGGTCTACGGATCCATCATCCAGTCATACCAACCGGTCGGTCTACGGATCCATCATCCAGTCATACCAGACGGTCGGTCTACGGATCCATCATCCAGTCATACCAGACGGTCGGTATACGGATCCATCATCCAGTCATACCAACCGGTCGGTCTACGGATCCATCATCTAGTCATACCAACCGGTCGGTCTATGGATCCATCATCTAGTCATACCAACCGGTCGGTCTACGGATCCATCATCTAGTCATACCAGACGGTCGGTGTACGGATACATCATCTAGTCATACCAACCGGTCGGTCGACGGATCCATCATCCAATCATACCAGACGGTCGGTCTACGGATCCATCATCCAGTCATACCAGACGGTCGGTCTACGGATCCATCATCTAGTCATGCCAGACGGTCGGTCTACGGATCCATCATCCAGTCATACCAGACGGTCGGTCTACGGATCCATCATCCAGTCATACCAGACGGTCGGTCTACGGATCCATCATCTAGTCATACCAACCGGTCGGTCTACGGATCCATCATCTAGTCATACCAACCGGTTGGTCTATGGATCCATCATCTAGTCATACCAGACAGTCGGTCTACGGATCCATCATCTAGTCATACCAACCGGTCGGTCTATGGATCCATCATCTAGTCATACCAGACGGTCGGTCTACGGATCCATCATCTAGTCATACCAGACGGTCGGTGTACGGATACATCATCTAGTCATACCAACCGGTCGGTCGACGGATCCATCATCCAATCATACCAGACGGTCGGTCTACGGATCCATCATCCAGTCATACCAGACGGTCGGTCTACGGATCCATCATCTAGTCATGCCAGACGGTCGGTCTACGGATCCATCATCCAGTCATACCAGACGGTCGGTCTACGGATCCATCATCCAGTCATACCAGACGGTCGGTCTACGGATCCATCATCTAGTCATACCAACCGGTCGGTCTACGGATCCATCATCTAGTCATACCAACCGGTTGGTCTATGGATCCATCATCTAGTCATACCAGACAGTCGGTCTACGGATCCATCATCTAGTCTTACCAACCGGTCGGTCTACGGATCCATCATCTAGTCATACCAACCGGTCGGTCTACGGATCCATCATCTAGTCATACCAGACAGTCGGTCTACGGATCCATCATCTAGTCATAGCAGACAGTCGGTCTACGGATCCATCATCTAGTCATACCAGACGGTCGGTCGACGGATCCATGATCTAGTCATACCAGACAGTCGGTCTACGGATCCATCATCTAGTCATACCAGACGGTCGGTCTACGGATCCATCATCTAGTCATACCAGACGATCGGTCTATGGATCCATCATCTAGTCATACCAACCGGTCGGTCTACGGATCCATCATCTAGTCATACCAACCGGTAGGTCTACGGATCCATCATCTAGTCATACCAGACGGTCGGTCTACGGATCCATCATCTAGTCATACCAGACGGTCGGTCTACGGATCCATCCTCTAGTCAAACCAGACAGTCGGTCTACGGATCCATCATCCAGTCAAACCAACCGGTCGGTCTACGGATCCATCATCTAGTCATACCAGACGGTCGGTCTACGGATCCATCATCGAGTCATACCAGACGGTCGGTCTACGGATCCATCATCTAGTCATACCAGACGGTCGGTCTACGGATCCATCATCGAGTCATACCAGACGGTCGGTCTACGGATCCATCATCGAGTCATACCAGACGGTCGGTCTACTCTTCCATCATCGAGTCATACCAGACGGTCGGTCTACGGATCCATCATCCAGTCATACCAACCGGTCGGTCTACGGATCCATTATCCAGTCATACCAGACAGTCGGTCTACGGATCCATCATCCAGTCATACCAACCGGTCGGTCTACGGATCCATGATCTAGTCATACCAGACAGTCGGTCTACGGATCCATCATCAGGTCATACCAGACAGTCGGTCTACGGATCCATCATCCAGTCATACCAACCGGTCGGTCTACGGATCCATCATCAAGTCATACCAACCGGTCGGTCTACGGATCCATCATCCAGTCATACCAACCGGTCGGTCTACGGATCCATCATCCAGTCATACCAGGCGGTCGGTCTACGGATCCATCACCCAGTCATACCAGACGGTCGGTATACGGATCCATCATCCAGTCATACCAACCGGTCGGTCTACGGATCCATCATCTAGTCATGCCAGACGGTCGGTCTACGGATCCATCATCTAGTCATACCAACCGGTCGGTCTACGGATCCATCATCTAGTCATACCAGACGGTGGGTCTACGGATCCATCATCCAGTCATACCAGACGGTCGGTCTACGGATCCATCATCTAGTCATACCAGACGGTCGGTCTACGGATCCATCATCTAGTCATACCAACCGGTCGGTCTACGGATCCATCATCTAGTCATACCAACCGGTCGGTCTATGGATCCATCATCTAGTCATACCAAACAGTCGGTCTACGGATCCATCATCTAGTCATACCAACCGGTCGGTCTACGGATCCATCATCAAGTCATGCCAGACGGTCGGTCTACGGATCCATCATCCAGTCATACCAGACGGTCGGTCTACGGATCCATCATCTAGTCATACCAGACGGTCGGTCTACGGATCCATCATCTAGTCATACCAACCGGTCGGTCTACGGATCCATCATCTAGTCATACCAACCGGTCGGTCTATGGATCCATCATCTAGTCATACCAAACAGTCGGTCTACGGATCCATCATCTAGTCATACCAACCGGTCGGTCTATGGATCCATCATCTAGTCATACCAGACGGTCGGTCTACGGATCCATCATCTAGTCATACCAGACAGTCGGTCTACGGATCCATCATCTAGTCATACCAACCGGTCAGTCTACGGATCCATCATCTAGTCATACCAACCGGTCGGTCTACGGATCCATCATCTAGTCATACCAGACAGTCGGTCTACGGATCCATCATCTAGTCATACCAGACAGTCGGTCTACGGATCCATCATCTAGTCATACCAGACGGTCGGTCGACGGATCCATGATCTAGTCATACCAGACAGTCGGTCTACGGATCCATCATCTAGTCATACCAGACGGTCGGTCTACGGATCCATCATCTAGTCATACCAGACGATCGGTCTACGGATCCATCATCTAGTCATACCAACCGGTCGGTCTACGGATCCATCATCTAGTCATACCAACCGGTAGGTCTACGGATCCATCATCTAGTCATACCAGGCGGTCGGTCTACGGATCCATCATCAAGTCATACCAGACGGTCGGTCTACGGATCCATCCTCTAGTCATTCCAGACAGTCGGTCTACGGATCCATCATCCAGTCATACCAACCGGTCGGTCTACGGATCCATCATCTAGTCATACCAGACAGTCGGTCTACGGATCCATCATCGAGTCATACCAGACGGTCGGTCTACGGATCCATCATCGAGTCATACCAGACGGTCGGTCTTCGGATCCATCATCGAGTCATACCAGACGGTCGGTCTACGGATCCATCATCGAGTCATACCAGACGGTCGGTCTACTCATCCATCATCGAGTCATACCAGACGGTCGGTCTACAGATCCATCATCCAGTCATACCAACCGGTCGGTCTACGGATCCATTATCCAGTCATACCAGACAGTCGGTCTACGGATCCATCATCCAGTCATACCAACCGGTCGGTCTACGGATCCATCATCCAGTCATACCAACCGGTCGGTCTACGGATCCATCATCTAGTCATACCAACCGGTTGATCTACGGATCCATCATCTAATCATACTAACCGGTAGGTCTACGGATCCATCATCCAGTCATACCAACCGGTCGGTCTACGGATCCATCATCCAGTCATACCAACCGGTCGGTCTATGGATCCATCATCCAGTCATACCAGACTGTCGGTCTACGGATCCATCATCCAGTCATACCAGACGGTCGGTCTACGGATCCATCATCTAGTCATACCAGACGATCGGTCTACGGATCCATCATCTAGTCATACCAACCGGTCGGTCTACGGATCCATCATCTAGTCATACCAACCGGTAGGTCTACGGATCCATCATCTAGTCATACCAGACGGTCGGTCTACGGATCCATCATCAAGTCATACCAGACGGTCGGTCTACGGATCCATCCTCTAGTCATACCAGACAGTCGGTCTACGGATCCATCATCCAGTCATACCAACCGGTCGGTCTACGGATCCATCATCTAGTCATACCAGACGGTCGGTCTACCGATCCATCATCGAGTCATACCAGACGGTCGGTCTACGGATCCATCATCGAGTCATACCAGACGGTCGGTCTACGGATCCATCATCGAGTCATACCAGACGGTCGGTCTACGGATCCATCATCGAGTCATACCAGACGGTCGGTCTACGGATCCATCATCGAGTCATACCAGACGGTCGGTCTACGGATCCATCATCCAGTAATACCAACCGGTCGGTCTTCGGATCCATTATCCAGTCATACCTGACGGTCGGTCTACGGATCCATCATCTAGTCACACCAACCGGCCGGTCTACGGATCCATCATCTAGTCATACCAGACAGTCGGTCTACGGATCCATCATCCAGTCATACCAACCGGTCGGTCTACGGATCCATCATCCAGTCATACCAACCGGTCGGTCTACGGATCCATCATCTAGTCATACCAGACGGTCGGTCTACTCATCCATCATCGAGTCATACCAGACGGTCGGTCTACAGATCCATCATCCAGTCATACCAACCGGTCGGTCTACGGATCCATTATCCAGTCATACCAGACAGTCGGTCTACGGATCCATCATCCAGTCATACCAACCGGTCGGTCTACGGATCCATCATCCAGTCATACCAACCGGTCGGTCTACGGATCCATCATCTAGTCATACCAACCGGTTGATCTACGGATCCATCATCTAATCATACTAACCGGTAGGTCTACGGATCCATCATCCAGTCATACCAACCGGTCGGTCTACGGATCCATCATCCAGTCATACCAACCGGTCGGTCTACGGATCCATCATCCAGTCATACCAGACTGTCGGTCTACGGATCCATCATCCAGTCATACCAGACGGTCGGTCTACGGATCCATCATCTAGTCATACCAGACGATCGGTCTACGGATCCATCATCTAGTCATACCAACCGGTAGGTCTACGGATCCATCATCTAGTCATACCAGACGGTCGGTCTACGGATCCATCATCAAGTCATACCAGACGGTCGGTCTACGGATCCATCCTCTAGTCATACCAACCGGTCGGTCTATGGATCCATCATCTAGTCATACCAAACAGTCGGTCTACGGATCCATCATCTAGTCATACCAACCGGTCGGTCTATGGATCCATCATCTAGTCATACCAGACGGTCGGTCTACGGATCCATCATCTAGTCATACCAGACAGTCGGTCTACGGATCCATCATCTAGTCATACCAACCGGTCAGTCTACGGATCCATCATCTAGTCATACCAACCGGTCGGTCTACGGATCCATCATCTAGTCATACCAGACAGTCGGTCTACGGATCCATCATCTAGTCATACCAGACAGTCGGTCTACGGATCCATCATCTAGTCATACCAGACGGTCGGTCGACGGATCCATGATCTAGTCATACCAGACAGTCGGTCTACGGATCCATCATCTAGTCATACCAGACGGTCGGTCTACGGATCCATCATCTAGTCATACCAGACGATCGGTCTACGGATCCATCATCTAGTCATACCAACCGGTCGGTCTACGGATCCATCATCTAGTCATACCAACCGGTAGGTCTACGGATCCATCATCTAGTCATACCAGGCGGTCGGTCTACGGATCCATCATCAAGTCATACCAGACGGTCGGTCTACGGATCCATCCTCTAGTCATTCCAGACAGTCGGTCTACGGATCCATCATCCAGTCATACCAACCGGTCGGTCTACGGATCCATCATCTAGTCATACCAGACAGTCGGTCTACGGATCCATCATCGAGTCATACCAGACGGTCGGTCTACGGATCCATCATCGAGTCATACCAGACGGTCGGTCTTCGGATCCATCATCGAGTCATACCAGACGGTCGGTCTACGGATCCATCATCGAGTCATACCAGACGGTCGGTCTACTCATCCATCATCGAGTCATACCAGACGGTCGGTCTACAGATCCATCATCCAGTCATACCAACCGGTCGGTCTACGGATCCATTATCCAGTCATACCAGACAGTCGGTCTACGGATCCATCATCCAGTCATACCAACCGGTCGGTCTACGGATCCATCATCCAGTCATACCAACCGGTCGGTCTACGGATCCATCATCTAGTCATACCAACCGGTTGATCTACGGATCCATCATCTAATCATACTAACCGGTAGGTCTACGGATCCATCATCCAGTCATACCAACCGGTCGGTCTACGGATCCATCATCCAGTCATACCAACCGGTCGGTCTATGGATCCATCATCCAGTCATACCAGACTGTCGGTCTACGGATCCATCATCCAGTCATACCAGACGGTCGGTCTACGGATCCATCATCTAGTCATACCAGACGATCGGTCTACGGATCCATCATCTAGTCATACCAACCGGTCGGTCTACGGATCCATCATCTAGTCATACCAACCGGTAGGTCTACGGATCCATCATCTAGTCATACCAGACGGTCGGTCTACGGATCCATCATCAAGTCATACCAGACGGTCGGTCTACGGATCCATCCTCTAGTCATACCAGACAGTCGGTCTACGGATCCATCATCCAGTCATACCAACCGGTCGGTCTACGGATCCATCATCTAGTCATACCAGACGGTCGGTCTACGGATCCATCATCGAGTCATACCAGACGGTCGGTCTACGGATCCATCATCGAGTCATACCAGACGGTCGGTCTACGGATCCATCATCGAGTCATACCAGACGGTCGGTCTACGGATCCATCATCGAGTCATACCAGACGGTCGGTCTACGGATCCATCATCGAGTCATACCAGACGGTCGGTCTACGGATCCATCATCCAGTAATACCAACCGGTCGGTCTTCGGATCCATTATCCAGTCATACCTGACGGTCGGTCTACGGATCCATCATCTAGTCACACCAACCGGCCGGTCTACGGATCCATCATCTAGTCATACCAGACAGTCGGTCTACGGATCCATCATCCAGTCATACCAACCGGTCGGTCTACGGATCCATCATCCAGTCATACCAACCGGTCGGTCTACGGATCCATCATCTAGTCATACCAGACGGTCGGTCTACTCATCCATCATCGAGTCATACCAGACGGTCGGTCTACAGATCCATCATCCAGTCATACCAACCGGTCGGTCTACGGATCCATTATCCAGTCATACCAGACAGTCGGTCTACGGATCCATCATCCAGTCATACCAACCGGTCGGTCTACGGATCCATCATCCAGTCATACCAACCGGTCGGTCTACGGATCCATCATCTAGTCATACCAACCGGTTGATCTACGGATCCATCATCTAATCATACTAACCGGTAGGTCTACGGATCCATCATCCAGTCATACCAACCGGTCGGTCTACGGATCCATCATCCAGTCATACCAACCGGTCGGTCTACGGATCCATCATCCAGTCATACCAGACTGTCGGTCTACGGATCCATCATCCAGTCATACCAGACGGTCGGTCTACGGATCCATCATCTAGTCATACCAGACGATCGGTCTACGGATCCATCATCTAGTCATACCAACCGGTAGGTCTACGGATCCATCATCTAGTCATACCAGACGGTCGGTCTACGGATCCATCATCAAGTCATACCAGACGGTCGGTCTACGGATCCATCCTCTAGTCATACCAGACAGTCGGTCTACGGATCCATCATCCAGTCATACCAACCGGTCGGTCTACGGATCCATCATCTAGTCATACCAGACGGTCGGTCTACGGATCCATCATCGAGTCATACCAGACGGTCGGTCTACGGATCCATCATCGAGTCATACCAGACGGTCGGTCTACGGATCCATCATCGAGTCATACCAGACGGTCGGTCTACGGATCCATCATCGAGTCATACCAGACGGTCGGTCTACGGATCCATCATCGAGTCATACCAGACGGTCGGTCTACGGATCCATCATCCAGTAATACCAACCAGTCGGTCTACGGATCCATTATCCAGTCATACCTGACGGTCGGTCTACGGATCCATCATCTAGTCACACCAACCGGCCGGTCTACGGATCCATCATCTAGTCATACCAGACAGTCGGTCTACGGATCCATCATCCAGTCATACCAACCGGTCGGTCTACGGATCCATCATCCAGTCATACCAACCGGTCGGTCTACGGATCCATCATCTAGTCATACCAACCGGTTGATCTACGGATCCATCATCTAATCATACCAACCGGTCGGTCTATGGATCCATCATCCAGTCATACCAACCGGTCGGTCTACGGATCCATCATCCAGTCATACCAACCGGTCGGTCTACGGATCCATCATCCAGTCATACCAACCGGTCGGTCTACGGATCCATCATCCAGTCATATCAGACGGTCGGTCTACGGATCAATCATCCAGTCATACCAGACGGTCGGTCTACGGATCCATCATCTAGGCATACCAACCGGTCGGTCTACGGATCCATCATCCAGTCATACCAACCGGTCGGTCTACGGATCCATCACCCAGTCATACCAGACGGTCGGTATACGGATCCATCATCCAGTCATACCAACCGGTCGGTCTACGGATCCATCATCTAGTCATGCCAGACGGTCGGTCTACGGATCCATCATCTAGTCATACCAACCGGTCGGTCTACGGATCCATCATCTAGTCATACCAGACGGTGGGTCTACGGATCCATCATCTAGTCATACCAACCGGTCGGTCGACGGATCCATCATCCAGTCATACCAGACGGTCGGTCTACGGATCCATCATCCAGTCATACCAGACAGTCGGTCTACGGATCCATCATCTAGTCATGCCAGACGGTCGGTCTACGGATCCATCATCCAGTCATACCAGACGGTCGGTCTACGGATCCATCATCTAGTCATGCCAGACGGTCGGTCTACGGATCCATCATCCAGTCATACCAGACGGTCGGTCTACGGATCCATCATCCAGTCATACCAGACGGTCGGTCTACGGATCCATCATCTAGTCATACCAACCGGTCGGTCTACGGATCCATCATCTAGTCATACCAACCGGTCGGTCTATGGATCCATCATCTAGTCATACCAGACAGTCGGTCTACGGATCCATCATCTAGTCATACCAACCGGTCGGTCTATGGATCCATCATCTAGTCATACCAGACGGTCGGTCTACGGATCCATCATCTAGTCATACCAGACAGTCGGTCTACGGATCCATCATCTAGTCATACCAGACGGTCGGTCTACGGATCCATCATCTAGTCATACCAGACGATCGGTCTACGGATCCATCATCTAGTCATACCAACCGGTCGGTCTACGGATCCATCATCTAGTCATACCAACCGGTAGGTCTACGGATCCATCATCTAGTCATACCAGGCGGTCGGTCTACGGATCCATCATCAAGTCATACCAGACGGTCGGTCTACGGATCCATCCTCTAGTCATACCAGACAGTCGGTCTACGGATCCATCATCCAGTCATACCAACCGGTCGGTCTACGGATCCATCATCTAGTCATACCAGACAGTCGGTCTACGGATCCATCATCGAGTCATACCAGACGGTCGGTCTACGGATCCATCATCGAGTCATACCAGACGGTCGGTCTTCGGATCCATCATCGAGTCATACCAGACGGTCGGTCTACGGATCCATCATCGAGTCATACCAGACGGTCGGTCTACTCATCCATCATCGAGTCATACCAGACGGTCGGTCTACAGATCCATCATCCAGTCATACCAACCGGTCGGTCTACGGATCCATTATCCAGTCATACCAGACAGTCGGTCTACGGATCCATCATCCAGTCATACCAACCGGTCGGTCTACGGATCCATCATCCAGTCATACCAACCGGTCGGTCTACGGATCCATCATCTAGTCATACCAACCGGTTGATCTACGGATCCATCATCTAATCATACTAACCGGTAGGTCTACGGATCCATCATCCAGTCATACCAACCGGTCGGTCTACGGATCCATCATCCAGTCATACCAACCGGTCGGTCTATGGATCCATCATCCAGTCATACCAGACTGTCGGTCTACGGATCCATCATCCAGTCATACCAGACGGTCGGTCTACGGATCCATCATCTAGTCATACCAGACGATCGGTCTACGGATCCATCATCTAGTCATACCAACCGGTCGGTCTACGGATCCATCATCTAGTCATACCAACCGGTAGGTCTACGGATCCATCATCTAGTCATACCAGACGGTCGGTCTACGGATCCATCATCAAGTCATACCAGACGGTCGGTCTACGGATCCATCCTCTAGTCATACCAGACAGTCGGTCTACGGATCCATCATCCAGTCATACCAACCGGTCGGTCTACGGATCCATCATCTAGTCATACCAGACGGTCGGTCTACGGATCCATCATCGAGTCATACCAGACGGTCGGTCTACGGATCCATCATCGAGTCATACCAGACGGTCGGTCTACGGATCCATCATCGAGTCATACCAGACGGTCGGTCTACGGATCCATCATCGAGTCATACCAGACGGTCGGTCTACGGATCCATCATCGAGTCATACCAGACGGTCGGTCTACGGATCCATCATCCAGTAATACCAACCGGTCGGTCTACGGATCCATTATCCAGTCATACCTGACGGTCGGTCTACGGATCCATCATCTAGTCACACCAACCGGCCGGTCTACGGATCCATCATCTAGTCATACCAGACAGTCGGTCTACGGATCCATCATCCAGTCATACCAACCGGTCGGTCTACGGATCCATCATCCAGTCATACCAACCGGTCGGTCTACGGATCCATCATCTAGTCATACCAACCGGTTGATCTACGGATCCATCATCTAATCATACCAACCGGTCGGTCTATGGATCCATCATCCAGTCATACCAACCGGTCGGTCTACGGATCCATCATCCAGTCATACCAACCGGTCGGTCTACGGATCCATCATCCAGTCATACCAGACGGTCGGTCTACGGATCCATCATCCAGTCATACCAACCGGTCGGTCTACGGATCCATCATCCAGTCATACCAGACGGTCGGTCTACGGATCCATCATCGAGTCATACCAGACGGTCGGTCTTCGGATCCATCATCGAGTCATACCAGACGGTCGGTCTTCGGATCCATCATCGAGTCATACCAGACGGTCGGTCTACGGATCCATCATCGAGTCATACCAGACGGTCGGTCTACTCATCCATCATCGAGTAATACCAGACGGTCGGTCTACAGATCCATCATCCAGTCATACCAACCGGTCGGTCTACGGATCCATTATCCAGTCATACCAGACAGTCGGTCTACGGATCCATCATCCAGTCATACCAACCGGTCGGTCTACGGATCCATCATCCAGTCATACCAACCGGTCGGTCTACGGATCCATCATCTAGTCATACCAACCGGTTGATCTACGGATCCATCATCTAATCATACTAACCGGTAGGTCTACGGATCCATCATCCAGTCATACCAACCGGTCGGTCTACGGATCCATCATCCAGTCATACCAACCGGTCGGTCTACGGATCCATCATCCAGTCATACCAGACTGTCGGTCTACGGATCCATCATCCAGTCATACCAGACGGTCGGTCTACGGATCCATCATCTAGTCATACCAGACGATCGGTCTACGGATCCATCATCTAGTCATACCAACCGGTCGGTCTACGGATCCATCATCTAGTCATACCAACCGGTAGGTCTACGGATCCATCATCTAGTCATACCAGACGGTCGGTCTACGGATCCATCATCAAGTCATACCAGACGGTCGGTCTACGGATCCATCCTCTAGTCATACCAGACAGTCGGTCTACGGATCCATCATCCAGTCATACCAACCGGTCGGTCTACGGATCCATCATCTAGTCATACCAGACGGTCGGTCTACGGATCCATCATCGAGTCATACCAGATGGTCGGTCTACGGATCCATCATCGAGTCATACCAGACGGTCGGTCTACGGATCCATCATCGAGTCATACCAGACGGTCGGTCTACGGATCCATCATCGAGTCATACCAGACGGTCGGTCTACGGATCCATCATCGAGTCATACCAGACGGTCGGTCTACGGATCCATCATCCAGTAATACCAACCGGTCGGTCTACGGATCCATTATCCAGTCATACCTGACGGTCGGTCTACGGATCCATCATCTAGTCACACCAACCGGCCGGTCTACGGATCCATCATCTAGTCATACCAGACAGTCGGTCTACGGATCCATCATCCAGTCATACCAACCGGTCGGTCTACGGATCCATCATCCAGTCATACCAACCGGTCGGTCTACGGATCCATCATCTAGTCATACCAACCGGTTGATCTACGGATCCATCATCTAATCATACCAACCGGTCGGTCTATGGATCCATCATCCAGTCATACCAACCGGTCGGTCTACGGATCCATCATCCAGTCATACCAACCGGTCGGTCTACGGATCCATCATCCAGTCATACCAACCGGTCGGTCTACGGATCCATCATCCAGTCATACCAGACGGTCGGTCTACGGATCAATCATCCAGTCATACCAGACGGTCGGTCTACGGATCCATCATCTAGGCATACCAACCGGTCGGTCTACGGATCCATCATCCAGTCATACCAACCGGTCGGTCTACGGATCCATCACCCAGTCATACCAGACGGTCGGTATACGGATCCATCATCCAGTCATACCAACCGGTCGGTCTACGGATCCATCATCTAGTCATGCCAGACGGTCGGTCTACGGATCCATCATCTAGTCATATCAACCGGTCGGTCTACGGATCCATCATCTAGTCATACCAGACGGTGGGTCTACGGATCCATCATCTAGTCATACCAACCGGTCGGTCGACGGATCCATCATCCAGTCATACCAGACGGTCGGTCTACGGATCCATCATCCAGTCATACCAGACAGTCGGTCTACGGATCCATCATCTAGTCATGCCAGACGGTCGGTCTACGGATCCATCATCCAGTCATACCAGACGGTCGGTCTACGGATCCATCATCTAGTCATGCCAGACGGTCGGTCTACGGATCCATCATCCAGTCATACCAGACGGTCGGTCTACGGATCCATCATCCAGTCATACCAGACGGTCGGTCTACGGATCCATCATCTAGTCATACCAACCGGTCGGTCTACGGATCCATCATCTAGTCATACCAACCGGTCGGTCTATGGATCCATCATCTAGTCATACCAGACAGTCGGTCTACGGATCCATCATCTAGTCATACCAACCGGTCGGTCTATGGATCCATCATCTAGTCATACCAGACGGTCGGTCTACGGATCCATCATCTAGTCATACCAGACAGTCGGTCTACGGATCCATCATCTAGTCATACCAACCGGTCAGTCTACTGATCCATCATCTAGTCATACCAACCGGTCGGTCTACAGATCCATCATCTAGTCATACCAGACAGTCGGTCTACGGATCCATCATCTAGTCATACCAGACGGTCGGTCTACGGATCCATCATCTAGTAATACCAGACGGTCGGTCGACGGATCCATGATCTAGTCATACCAGACGGTCGGTCTACGGATCCATCATCTAGTCATACCAGACGGTCGGTCTACGGATCCATCATCTAGTCATACCAGACGATCGGTCTACGGATCCATCATCTAGTCATACCAACCGGTCGGTCTACGGATCCATCATCTAGTCATACCAACCGGTAGGTCTACGGATCCATCATCTAGTCATACCAGGCGGTCGGTCTACGGATCCATCATCAAGTCATACCAGACGGTCGGTCTACGGATCCATCCTCTAGTCATACCAGACAGTCGGTCTACGGATCCATCATCCAGTCATACCAACCGGTCGGTCTACGGATCCATCATCTAGTCATACCAGACAGTCGGTCTACGGATCCATCATCGAGTCATACCAGACGGTCGGTCTACGGATCCATCATCGAGTCATACCAGACGGTCGGTCTTCGGATCCATCATCGAGTCATACCAGACGGTCGGTCTACGGATCCATCATCGAGTCATACCAGACGGTCGGTCTACTCATCCATCATCGAGTAATACCAGACGGTCGGTCTACAGATCCATCATCCAGTCATACCAACCGGTCGGTCTACGGATCCATTATCCAGTCATACCAGACAGTTGGTCTACGGATCCATCATCCAGTCATACCAACCGGTCGGTCTACGGATCCATCATCCAGTCATACCAACCGGTCGGTCTACGGATCCATCATCTAGTCATACCAACCGGTTGATCTACGGATCCATCATCTAATCATACTAACCGGTAGGTCTACGGATCCATCATCCAGTCATACCAACCGGTCGGTCTACGGATCCATCATCCAGTCATACCAACCGGTCGGTCTATGGATCCATCATCCAGTCATACCAGACTGTCGGTCTACGGATCCATCATCCAGTCATACCAGACGGTCGGTCTACGGATCCATCATCTAGTCATACCAGACGATCGGTCTACGGATCCATCATCTAGTCATACCAACCGGTCGGTCTACGGATCCATCATCTAGTCATACCAACCGGTAGGTCTACGGATCCATCATCTAGTCATACCAGACGGTCGGTCTACGGATCCATCATCAAGTCATACCAGACGGTCGGTCTACGGATCCATCCTCTAGTCATACCAGACAGTCGGTCTACGGATCCATCATCCAGTCATACCAACCGGTCGGTCTACGGATCCATCATCTAGTCATACCAGACGGTCGGTCTACGGATCCATCATCGAGTCATACCAGACGGTCGGTCTACGGATCCATCATCGAGTCATACCAGACGGTCGGTCTACGGATCCATCATCGAGTCATACCAGACGGTCGGTCTACGGATCCATCATCGAGTCATACCAGACGGTCGGTCTACGGATCCATCATCGAGTCACACCAGACGGTCGGTCTACGGATCCATCATCCAGTAATACCAACCGGTCGGTCTACGGATCCATTATCCAGTCATACCTGACGGTCGGTCTACGGATCCATCATCTAGTCACACCAACCGGCCGGTCTACGGATCCATCATCTAGTCATACCAGACAGTCGGTCTACGGATCCATCATCCAGTCATACCAACCGGTCGGTCTACGGATCCATCATCCAGTCATACCAACCGGTCAGTCTACGGATCCATCATCTAGTCATACCAACCGGTTGATCTACGGATCCATCATCTAATCATACCAACCGGTCGGTCTATGGATCCATCATCCAGTCATACCAACCGGTCGGTCTACGGATCCATCATCCAGTCATACCAACCGGTCGGTCTATGGATCCATCATCCAGTCATACCAGAATGTCGGTCTACGGATCCATCATCCAGTCATACCAGACGGTCGGTCTACGGATCCATCATCCAGTCATACCAACCGGTCGGTCTACGGATCCATCATCCAGTCATACCAGACGGTCGGTCTACGGATCAATCATCCAGTCATACCAGACGGTCGGTCTACGGATCCATCATCTAGGCATACCAACCGGTCGGTCTACGGATCCATCATCCAGTCATACCAACCGGTCGGTCTACGGATCCATCATCCAGTCATACCAACCGGTCGGTCTACGGATCCATCATCTAGTCATACCACACGGTCGGTCTACGGATCCATCATCCAGTCATACCAACCGGTCGGTCTACGGATCCATCATCCAGTCACACCAGACAGTCGGTCTACGGATCCATCATCTAGTCATACCAGACAGTCGGTCTACGGATCCATCATCTAGTCATACCAGACGGTCGGTCGACGGATCCATGATCTAGTCATACCAGACAGTCGGTCTACGGATCCATCATCTAGTCATACCAGACGGTCGGTCTACGGATCCATCATCTAGTCATACCAGACGATCGGTCTACGGATCCATCATCTAGTCATACCAACCGGTCGGTCTACGGATCCATCATCTAGTCATACCAACCGGTAGGTCTACGGATCCATCATCTAGTCATACCAGGCGGTCGGTCTACGGATCCATCATCAAGTCATACCAGACGGTCGGTCTACGGATCCATCCTCTAGTCATACCAGACAGTCGGTCTACGGATCCATCATCCAGTCATACCAACCGGTCGGTCTACGGATCCATCATCTAGTCATACCAGACAGTCGGTCTACGGATCCATCATCGAGTCATACCAGTCGGTCGGTCTACGGATCCATCATCGAGTCATACCAGACGGTCGGTCTTCGGATCCATCATCGAGTCATACCAGACGGTCGGTCTACGGATCCATCATCGAGTCATACCAGACGGTCGGTCTACTCATCCATCATCGAGTCATACCAGACGGTCGGTCTACAGATCCATCATCCAGTCATACCAACCGGTCGGTCTACGGATCCATTATCCAGTCATACCAGACAGTCGGTCTACGGATCCATCATCCAGTCATACCAACCGGTCGGTCTACGGATCCATCATCCAGTCATACCAACCGGTCGGTCTACGGATCCATCATCTAGTCATACCAACCGGTTGATCTACGGATCCATCATCTAATCATACCAACCGGTAGGTCTACGGATCCATCATCCAGTCATACCAACCGGTCGGTCTACAGATCCATCATCCAGTCATACCAACCGGTCGGTCTATGGATCCATCATCCAGTCATACCAGACTGTCGGTCTACGGATCCATCATCCAGTCATACCAGACGGTCGGTCTACGGATCCATCATCTAGTCATACCAGACGATCGGTCTACGGATCCATCATCTAGTCATACCAACCGGTCGGTCTACGGATCCATCATCTAGTCATACCAACCGGTAGGTCTACGGATCCATCATCTAGTCATACCAGACGGTCGGTCTACGGATCCATCATCAAGTCATACCAGACGGTCGGTCTACGGATCCATCCTCTAGTCATACCAGACAGTCGGTCTACGGATCCATCATCCAGTCATACCAACCGGTCGGTCTACGGATCCATCATCGAGTCATACCAGACGGTCGGTCTACGGATCCATCATCGAGTCATACCAGACGGTCGGTCTACGGATCCATCATCGAGTCATACCAGACGGTCGGTCTACGGATCCATCATCGAGTCATACCAGACGGTCGGTCTACGGATCCATCATCGAGTCATACCAGACGGTCGGTCTACGGATCCATCATCCAGTAATACCAACCGGTCGGTCTACGGATCCATTATCCAGTCATACCTGACGGTCGGTCTACGGATCCATCATCTAGTCACACCAACCGGCCGGTCTACGGATCCATCATCTAGTCATACCAGACAGTCGGTCTACGGATCCATCATCCAGTCATACCAACCGGTCGGTCTACGGATCCATCATCCAGTCATACCAACCGGTCGGTCTACGGATCCATCATCTAGTCATACCAACCGGTTGATCTACGGATCCATCATCTAATCATACCAACCGGTCGGTCTATGGATCCATCATCCAGTCATACCAACCGGTCGGTCTACGGATCCATCATCCAGTCATACCAACCGGTCGGTCTATGGATCCATCATCCAGTCATACCAGACTGTCGGTCTACGGATCCATCATCCAGTCATACCAGACGGTCGGTCTACGGATCCATCATCCAGTCATACCAACCGGTCGGTCTAAGGATCCATCATCCAGTCATACCAGACGGTCGGTCTACGGATCAATCATCCAGTCATACCAGACGGTCGGTCTACGGATCCATCATCTAGGCATACCAACCGGTCGGTCTACGGATCCATCATCCAGTCATACCAACCGGTCGGTCTACGGATCCATCATCCAGTCATACCAACCGGTCGGTCTACGGATCCATCATCTAGTCATACCACACGGTCGGTCTACGGATCCATCATCCAGTCATACCAACCGGTCGGTCTACGGATCCATCATCCAGTCACACCAGACAGTCGGTCTACGGATCCATCATCTAGTCATACCAGACAGTCGGTCTACGGATCCATCATCCAGTCATACCAACCGTTCGGTCTACGGATCCATCATCCAGTCATACCAGACGGTTGGTCTACGGATCCATCATCCAGTCATACCAACCGGTAGGTCTACGGATCCATCATCTAGTCATACCAGACGGTCGGTCTACGGATCCATCATCGAGTCATACCAACCGGTCGGTCTATGGATCCATCATCCAGTCATACCAGATGGTCGGTCTACGGATCCATCATCCAGTCATACCAACCGGTCGGTCTACGGATCCATCATCTAGTCATACCAGACAGTCGGTCTACGGATCCATCATCCAGTCATACCAACCGGTCGGTCTACGGATCCATCCTCTAGTCATACCAGACAGTCGGTCTACGGATCCATCATCCAGTCATACCAACCGGTCGGTCTACGGATCCATCATCCAGTCATACCAACCGGTCGGTCTATGGATCCATCATCCAGTCATACCAGACTGTCGGTCTACGGATCCATCATCCAGTCATACCAGACGGTCGGTCTACGGATCCATCATCCAGTCATACCAACCGGTCGGTCTACGGATCCATCATCCAGTCATACCAGACGGTCGGTCTACGGATCCATCATCCAGTCATACCAGACGGTCGGTCTACGGATCCATCATCTAGTCATACCAACCGGTCGGTCTACGGATCCATCATCCAATCATACCAACCGGTCGGTCTACGGATCCATCATCCAGTCATACCAACCGGTCGGTCTACGGATCCATCATCTAGTCATACCACACGGTCGGTCTACGGATCCATCATCCAGTCATACCAACCGGTCGGTCTACGGATCCATCATCCAGTCACACCAGACAGTCGGTCTACGGATCCATCATCTAGTCATACCAGACAGTCGGTCTACGTATCCATCATCCAGTCATACCAACCGTTCGGTCTACAGATCCATCATCCAGTCATACCAGACGGTCGGTCTACGGATCCATCATCCAGTCATACCAACCGGTAGGTCTACGGATCCATCATCTAGTCATACCAGACGGTCGGTCTACGGATCCATCATCAAGTCATACCAGACGGTCGGTCTACGGATCCATCCTCTAGTCATACCAGACAGTCGGTCTACGGATCCATCATCCAGTCATACCAACCGGTCGGTCTACGGATCCATCATCTAGTCATACCAGACGGTCGGTCTACGGATCCATCATCGAGTCATACCAGACGGTCGGTCTACAGATCCATCATCGAGTCATACCAGACGGTCGGTCTACGGATCCATCATCGAGTCATACCAGACGGTCGGTCTACGGATCCATCATCGAGTCATACGAGACGGTCGGTCTACTCATCCATCATCGAGTCATACCAGACGGTCGGTCTACGGATCCATCATCCAGTCATACCAACCGGTCGGTCTACGGATCCATTATCCAGTCATACCAGACAGTCGGTCTACGGATCCATCATCCAGTCATACCAACCGGTCGGTCTACGGATCCATCATCCAGTCATACCAACCGGTCGGTCTACGGATCCATCATCTAGTCATACCAACCGGTTGATCTACGGATCCATCCTCTAGTCATACCAACCGGTCGGTCTACGGATCCACATTCCAGTCATTCCAGACGGTCGGTCTATGGATCCATCATCCAGTCATACCAACCGGTCGGTCTACGGATCCATCATCCAGTCATACCAACCGGTCGGTCTATGGATCCATCATCCAGTCATACCAACCGGTCGGTCTATGGATCCATCATCCAGTCATACCAGACTGTCGGTCTACGGATCCATCATCCAGTCATACCAATCGGTCGGTCTATGGATCCATCATCCAGTCATACCAGACTGTCGGTCTACGGATCCATCATCCAGTCATACCAGACGGTCGGTCTACGGATCCATCATCTAGTCATACCAGACGATCGGTCTACGGATCCATCATCTAGTCATACCAACCGGTCGGTCTACGGCTCCATCATCTAGTCATACCAACCGGTAGGTCTACGGATCCATCATCTAGTCATACCAGACGGTCGGTCTACGGATCCATCATCGAGTCATACCAGACGGTCGGTCTACGGATCCATCATCGAGTCATACCAGACGGTCGGTCTTCGGATCCATCATCGAGTCATACCAACCGGTCGGTCTATGGATCCATCATCTAGTCATACCAGACGGTCGGTCTACGGATCCATCATCTAGTCATACCAGACAGTCGGTCTACGGATCCATCATCTAGTCATACCAACCGGTCAGTCTACGGATCCATCATCTAGTCATACCAACCGGTCGGTCTACGGATCCATCATCTAGTCATACCAGACAGTCGGTCTACGGATCCATCATCTAGTCATACCAGACAGTCGGTCTACGGATCCATCATCTAGTCATACCAGACGGTCGGTCGACGGATCCATGATCTAGTCATACCAGACAGTCGGTCTACGGATCCATCATCTAGTCATACCAGACGGTCGGTCTACGGATCCATCATCTAGTCATACCAGACGATCGGTCTACGGATCCATCATCTAGTCATACCAACCGGTCGGTCTACGGATCCATCATCTAGTCATACCAACCGGTAGGTCTACGGATCCATCATCTAGTCAAACCAGGCGGTCGGTCTACGGATCCATCATCAAGTCATACCAGACGGTCGGTCTACGGATCCATCCTCTAGTCATACCAGACAGTCGGTCTACGGATCCATCATCCAGTCATACCAACCGGTCGGTCTATGGATCCATCATCTAGTCATACCAGACAGTCGGTCTACGGATCCATCATCGAGTCATACCAGACGGTCGGTCTACGGATCCATCATCGAGTCATACCAGACGGTCGGTCTTCGGATCCATCATCGAGTCATACCAGACGGTCGGTCTACGGATCCATCATCGAGTCATACCAGACGGTCGGTCTACTCATCCATCATCGAGTCATACCAGACGGTCGGTCTACAGATCCATCATCCAGTCATACCAACCGGTCGGTCTACGGATCCATTATCCAGTCATACCAGACAGTCGGTCTACGGATCCATCATCCAGTCATACCAACCGGTCGGTCTACGGATCCATCATCCAGTCATACCAACCGGTCGGTCTACGGATCCATCATCTCGTCATACCAACCGGTTGATCTACGGATCCATCATCTAATCATACCAACCGGTAGGTCTACGGATCCATCATCCAGTCATACCAACCGGTCGGTCTACGGATCCATCATCCAGTCATACCACACGGTCGGTCTACGGATCCATCATCCAGTCATACCAACCGGTCGGTCTACGGATCCATCATCCAGTCACACCAGACAGTCGGTCTACGGATCCATCATCTAGTCATACCAGACAGTCGGTCTACGTATCCATCATCCAGTCATACCAACCGTTCGGTCTACAGATCCATCATCCAGTCATACCAGACGGTCGGTCTACGGATCCATCATCTAGTCATACCAGACGGTCGGTCTACGGATCCATCATCAAGTCATACCAGATGGTCGGTCTACGGATCCATCCTCTAGTCATACCAGACAGTCGGTCTACGGATCCATCATCCAGTCATACCAACCGGTCGGTCTACGGATCCATCATCTAGTCATACCAGACGGTCGGTCTACGGATCCATCATCGAGTCATACCAGACGGTCGGTCTACGGATCCATCATCGAGTCATACCAGACGGTCGGTCTACGGATCCATCATCGAGTCATACCAGACGGTCGGTCTACGGATCCAACATCGAGTCATACGAGACGGTCGGTCTACTCATCCATCATCGAGTCATACCAGACGGTCGGTCTACGGATCCATCATCCAGTCATACCAACCGGTCGGTCTACGGATCCATTATCCAGTCATACCAGACAGTCGGTCTACGGATCCATCATCCAGTCATACCAGCCGGTCGGTCTACGGATCCATCATCCAGTCATACCAACCGGTCGGTCTACGGATCCATCATCTAGTCATACCAACCGGTTGATCTACGGATCCATCCTCTAGTCATACCAACCGGTCGGTCTACGGATCCACATTCCAGTCATTCCAGACGGTCGGTCTATGGATCCATCATCCAGTCATACCAACCGGTCGGTCTACGGATCCATCATCCAGTCATACCAACCGGTCGGTCTATGGATCCATCATCCAGTCATACCAACCGGTCGGTCTATGGATCCATCATCCAGTCATACCAGACTGTCGGTCTACGGATCCATCATCCAGTCATACCAACCGGTCGGTCTATGGATCCATCATCCAGTCATACCAGACTGTCGGTCTACGGATCCATCATCCAGTCATACCAGACGGTCGGTCTACGGATCCATCATCTAGTCATACCAGACGATCGGTCTACGGATCCATCATCTAGTCATACCAACCGGTCGGTCTACGGCTCCATCATCTAGTCATACCAACCGGTAGGTCTACGGATCCATCATCTAGTCATACCAGACGGTCGGTCTACGGATTCATCATCGAGTCATACCAGACGGTCGGTCTACGGATCCATCATCGAGTCATACCAGACGGTCGGTCTTCGGATCCATCATCGAGTCATACCAACCGGTCGGTCTATGGATCCATCATCTAGTCATACCAGACGGTCGGTCTACGGATCCATCATCTAGTCATACCAGACGGTCGGTCGACGGATCCATGATCTAGTCATACCAGACAGTCGGTCTACGGATCCATCATCTAGTCATACCAGACGGTCGGTCTACGGATCCATCATCTAGTCATACCAGACGATCGGTCTACGGATCCATCATCTAGTCATACCAACCGGTCGGTCTACGGATCCATCATCTAGTCATACCAACCGGTAGGTCTACGGATCCATCATCTAGTCAAACCAGGCGGTCGGTCTACGGATCCATCATCAAGTCATACCAGACGGTCGGTCTACGGATCCATCCTCTAGTCATACCAGACAGTCGGTCTACGGATCCATCATCCAGTCATACCAACCGGTCGGTCTACGGATCCATCATCTAGTCATACCAGACAGTCGGTCTACGGATCCATCATCGAGTCATACCAGACGGTCGGTCTACGGATCCATCATCGAGTCATACCAGACGGTCGGTCTTCGGATCCATCATCGAGTCATACCAGACGGTCGGTCTACGGATCCATCATCGAGTCATACCAGACGGTCGGTCTACTCATCCATCATCGAGTCATACCAGACGGTCGGTCTACAGATCCATCATCCAGTCATACCAACCGGTCGGTCTACGGATCCATTATCCAGTCATACCAGACAGTCGGTCTACGGATCCATCATCCAGTCATACCAACCGGTCGGTCTACGGATCCATCATCCAGTCATACCAACCGGTCGGTCTACGGATCCATCATCTAGTCATACCAACCGGTTGATCTACGGATCCATCATCTAATCATACCAACCGGTAGGTCTACGGATCCATCATCCAGTCATACCAACCGGTCGGTCTACGGATCCATCATCCAGTCATACCACACGGTCGGTCTACGGATCCATCATCCAGTCATACCAACCGGTCGGTCTACGGATCCATCATCCAGTCACACCAGACAGTCGGTCTACGGATCCATCATCTAGTCATACCAGACAGTCGGTCTACGTATCCATCATCCAGTCATACCAACCGTTCGGTCTACAGATCCATCATCCAGTCATACCAGACGGTCGGTCTACGGATCCATCATCTAGTCATACCAGACGGTCGGTCTACGGATCCATCATCAAGTCATACCAGATGGTCGGTCTACGGATCCATCCTCTAGTCATACCAGACAGTCGGTCTACGGATCCATCATCCAGTCATACCAACCGGTCGGTCTACGGATCCATCATCTAGTCATACCAGACGGTCGGTCTACGGATCCATCATCGAGTCATACCAGACGGTCGGTCTACGGATCCATCATCGAGTCATACCAGACGGTCGGTCTACGGATCCATCATCGAGTCATACCAGACGGTCGGTCTACGGATCCATCATCGAGTCATACGAGACGGTCGGTCTACTCATCCATCATCGAGTCATACCAGACGGTCGGTCTACGGATCCATCATCCAGTCATACCAACCGGTCAATCTACGGATCCATTATCCAGTCATACCAGACAGTCGGTCTACGGATCCATCATCCAGTCATACCAGCCGGTCGGTTTACGGATCCATCATCCAGTCATACCAACCGGTCGGTCTACGGATCCATCATCTAGTCATACCAACCGGTTGATCTACGGATCCATCCTCTAGTCATACCAACCGGTCGGTCTACGGATCCACATTCCAGTCATTCCAGACGGTCGGTCTATGGATCCATCATCCAGTCATACCAACCGGTCGGTCTACGGATCCATCATCCAGTCATACCAACCGGTCGGTCTATGGATCCATCATCCAGTCATACCAACCGGTCGGTCTATGGATCCATCATCCAGTCATACCAGACTGTCGGTCTACGGATCCATCATCCAGTCATACCAACCGGTCGGTCTATGGATCCATCATCCAGTCATACCAGACTGTCGGTCTACGGATCCATCATCCAGTCATACCAGACGGTCGGTCTACGGATCCATCATCTAGTCATACCAGACGATCGGTCTACGGATCCATCATCTAGTCATACCAACCGGTCGGTCTACGGCTCCATCATCTAGTCATACCAACCGGTAGGTCTACGGATCCATCATCTAGTCATACCAGACGGTCGGTCTACGGATCCATCATCGAGTCATACCAGACGGTCGGTCTACGGATCCATCATCGAGTCATACCAGACGGTCGGTCTTCGGATCCATCATCGAGTCATACCAACCGGTCGGTCTATGGATCCATCATCTAGTCATACCAGACGGTCGGTCTACGGATCCATCATCTAGTCATACCAGACAGTCGGTCTACGGATCCATCATCTAGTCATACCAACCGGTCAGTCTACGGATCCATCATCTAGTCATACCAACCGGTCGGTCTACAGATCCATCATCTAGTCATACCAGACAGTCGGTCTACGGATCCATCATCTAGTCATACCAGACGGTCGGTCTAAGGATCCATCATCTAGTCATACCAGACGATCGGTCTACGGATCCATCATCTAGTCATACCAACCGGTCGGTCTACGGATCCATCATCTAGTCATACCAACCGGTAGGTCTACGGATCCATCATCTAGTCAAACCAGGCGGTCGGTCTACGGATCCATCATCAAGTCATACCAGACGGTCGGTCTACGGATCCATCCTCTAGTCATACCAGACAGTCGGTCTACGGATCCATCATCCAGTCATACCAACCGGTCGGTCTACGGATCCATCATCTAGTCATACCAGACAGTCGGTCTACGGATCCATCATCGAGTCATACCAGACGGTCGGTCTACGGATCCATCATCGAGTCATACCAGACGGTCGGTCTTCGGATCCATCATCGAGTCATACCAGACGGTCGGTCTACGGATCCATCATCGAGTCATACCAGACGGTCGGTCTACTCATCCATCATCGAGTCATACCAGACGGTCGGTCTACAGATCCATCATCCAGTCATACCAACCGGTCGGTCTACGGATCCATTATCCAGTCATACCAGACAGTCGGTCTACGGATCCATCATCCAGTCATACCAACCGGTCGGTCTACGGATCCATCTTCCAGTCATACCAACCGGTCGGTCTACGGATCCATCATCTAGTCATACCAACCGGTTGATCTACGGATCCATCATCTAATCATACCAACCGGTAGGTCTACGGATCCATCATCCAGTCATACCAACCGGTCGGTCTACGGATCCATCATCCAGTCATACCAGACGGTCGGTCTACGGATCCATCATCCAGTCATACCAGACGGTCGGTCTACGGATCCATCATCGAGTCATACCAGACGGTCGGTCTACGGATCCATCATCGAGTCATACCAGACGGTCGGTCTACGGATCCATCATCTAGTCATACCAGACGATCGGTCTACGGATCCATCATCTAGTCATACCAACCGGTCGGTCTACGGATCCATCATCTAGTCATACCAACCGGTAGGTCTACGGATCCATCATCTAGTCAAACCAGGCGGTCGGTCTACGGATCCATCATCAAGTCATACCAGACGGTCGGTCTACGGATCCATCCTCTAGTCATACCAGACAGTCGGTCTACGGATCCATCATCCAGTCATACCAACCGGTCGGTCTACGGATCCATCATCTAGTCATACCAGACAGTCGGTCTACGGATCCATCATCGAGTCATACCAGACGGTAGGTCTACGGATCCATCATCGAGTCATACCAGACGGTCGGTCTTCGGATCCATCATCGAGTCATACCAGACGGTCGGTCTACGGATCCATCATCGAGTCATACCAGACGGTCGGTCTACTCATCCATCATCGAGTCATACCAGACGGTCGGTCTACAGATCCATCATCCAGTCATACCAACCGGTCGGTCTACGGATCCATTATCCAGTCATACCAGACAGTCGGTCTACGGATCCATCATCCAGTCATACCAACCGGTCGGTCTACGGATCCATCATCCAGTCATACCAACCGGTCGGTCTACGGATCCATCATCTAGTCATACCAACCGGTTGATCTACGGATCCATCATCTAATCATACCAACCGGTAGGTCTACGGATCCATCATCCAGTCATACCAACCGGTCGGTCTACGGATCCATCATCCAGTCATACCACACGGTCGGTCTACGGATCCATCATCCAGTCATACCAACCGGTCGGTCTACGGATCCATCATCCAGTCACACCAGACAGTCGGTCTACGGATCCATCATCTAGTCATACCAGACAGTCGGTCTACGTATCCATCATCCAGTCATACCAACCGTTCGGTCTACAGATCCATCATCCAGTCATACCAGACGGTCGGTCTACGGATCCATCATCTAGTCATACCAGACGGTCGGTCTACGGATCCATCATCAAGTCATACCAGATGGTCGGTCTACGGATCCATCCTCTAGTCATACCAGACAGTCGGTCTACGGATCCATCATCCAGTCATACCAACCGGTCGGTCTACGGATCCATCATCTAGTCATACCAGACGGTCGGTCTACGGATCCATCATCGAGTCATACCAGACGGTCGGTCTACGGATCCATCATCGAGTCATACCAGACGGTCGGTCTACGGATCCATCATCGAGTCATACCAGACGGTCGGTCTACGGATCCATCATCGAGTCATACGAGACGGTCGGTCTACTCATCCATCATCGAGTCATACCAGACGGTCGGTCTACGGATCCATCATCCAGTCATACCAACCGGTCAATCTACGGATCCATTATCCAGTCATACCAGACAGTCGGTCTACGGATCCATCATCCAGTCATACCAGCCGGTCGGTCTACGGATCCATCATCCAGTCATACCAACCGGTCGGTCTACGGATCCATCATCTAGTCATACCAACCGGTTGATCTACGGATCCATCCTCTAGTCATACCAACCGGTCGGTCTACGGATCCACATTCCAGTCATTCCAGACGGTCGGTCTATGGATCCATCATCCAGTCATACCAACCGGTCGGTCTACGGATCCATCATCCAGTCATACCAACCGGTCGGTCTATGGATCCATCATCCAGTCATACCAACCGGTCGGTCTATGGATCCATCATCCAGTCATACCAGACTGTCGGTCTACGGATCCATCATCCAGTCATACCTACCGGTCGGTCTATGGATCCATCATCCAGTCATACCAGACTGTCGGTCTACGGATCCATCATCCAGTCATACCAGACGGTCGGTCTACGGATCCATCATCTAGTCATACCAGACGATCGGTCTACGGATCCATCATCTAGTCATACCAACCGGTCGGTCTACGGCTCCATCATCTAGTCATACCAACCGGTAGGTCTACGGATCCATCATCTAGTCATACCAGACGGTCGGTCTACGGATCCATCATCGAGTCATACCAGACGGTCGGTCTACGGATCCATCATCGAGTCATACCAGACGGTCGGTCTTCGGATCCATCATCGAGTCATACCAACCGGTCGGTCTATGGATCCATCATCTAGTCATACCAGACGGTCGGTCTACGGATCCATCATCTAGTCATACCAGACAGTCGGTCTACGGATCCAACATCTAGTCATACCAACCGGTCGGTCTACGGATCCATCATCTAGTCATACCAGACAGTCGGTCTACGGATCCATCATCTAGTCATACCAGACGGTCGGTCTACGGATCCATCATCTAGTCATACCAGACGATCGGTCTACGGATCCATCATCTAGTCATACCAACCGGTCGGTCTACGGATCCATCATCTAGTCATACCAACCGGTAGGTCTACGGATCCATCATCTAGTCAAACCAGGCGGTCGGTCTACGGATCCATCATCAAGTCATACCAGACGGTCGGTCTACGGATCCATCCTCTAGTCATACCAGACAGTCGGTCTACGGATCCATCATCCAGTCATACCAACCGGTCGGTCTACGGATCCATCATCTAGTCATACCAGACAGTCGGTCTACGGATCCATCATCGAGTCATACCAGACGGTCGGTCTACGGATCCATCATCGAGTCATACCAGACGGTCGGTCTTCGGATCCATCATCGAGTCATACCAGACGGTCGGTCTACGGATCCATCATCGAGTCATACCAGACGGTCGGTCTACTCATCCATCATCGAGTCATACCAGACGGCCGGTCTACAGATCCATCATCCAGTCATACCAACCGGTCGGTCTACGGATCGATTATCCAGTCATACCAGACAGTCGGTCTACGGATCCATCATCCAGTCATACCAACCGGTCGGTCTACGGATCCATCTTCCAGTCATACCAACCGGTCGGTCTACGGATCCATCATCTAGTCATACCAACCGGTTGATCTACGGATCCATCATCTAATCATACCAACCGGTAGGTCTACGGATCCATCATCCAGTCATACCAACCGGTCGGTCTACGGATCCATCATCCAGTCATACCAACCGGTCGGTCTACGGATCCATCATCCAGTCATACCAGACGGTCGGTCTACGGATCCATCATCGAGTCATACCAGACGGTCGGTCTACGGATCCATCATCGAGTCATACCAGACGGTCGGTCTACGGATCCATCATCGAGTCATACGAGACGGTCGGTCTACTCATCCATCATCGAGTCATACCAGACAGTCGGTCTACGGATCCATCATCCAGTCATACCAACCGGTCGGTCTACGGATCCATCATCCAGTCATACCAACCGGTCGGTCTACGGATCCATCATCTAGTCATACCAACCGGTCGGTCTACGGATCCATCATCCAGTCATACCAACCGGTCGGTCTATGGATCCATCATCCAGTCATACCAACCGGTCGGTCTACGGATCCATTATCCAGTCATACCAGACAGTCGGTCTACGGATCCATCATCCAGTCATACCAACCGGTCGGTCTACGGATCCATCATCCAGTCATACCAACCGGTCGGTCTACGGATCCATCATCTAGTCATACCAACCGGTTGATCTACGGATCCATCATCTAATCATACCAACCGGTAGGTCTACGGATCCATCATCCAGTCATACCAACCGGTCGGTCTACGGATCCATCATCCAGTCATACCAACCGGTCGGTCTATGGATCCATCATCCAGTCATACCAGACGGTCGGTCTACGGATCCATCATCGAGTCATACCAGACGGTCGGTCTACGGATCCATCATCGAGTCATACCAGACGGTCGGTCTACGGATCCATCATCGAGTCATACGAGACGGTCGGTCTACTCATCCATCATCGAGTCATACCAGACGGTCGGTCTACGGATCCATCATCCAGTCATACCAACCGGTCGGTCTACGGATCCATTATCCAGTCATACCAGACAGTCGGTCTACGGATCCATCATCCAGTCATACCAACCGGTCGGTCTACGGATCCATCATCCAGTCATACCAACCGGTCGGTCTACGGATCCATCATCTAGTCATACCAACCGGTTGATCTACGGATCCATCCTCTAGTCATACCAACCGGTCGGTCTACGGATCCACATTCCAGTCATTCCAGACGGTCGGTCTATGGATCCATCATCCAGTCATACCAACCGGTCGGTCTACGGATCCATCATCCAGTCATACCAACCGGTCGGTCTATGGATCCATCATCCAGTCATACCAACCGGTCGGTCTATGGATCCATCATCCAGTCATACCAGACTGTCGGTCTACGGATCAATCATCCAGTCATACCAGACGGTCGGTCTACGGATCCATCATCTAGTCATACCAGACGATCGGTCTACGGATCCATCATCTAGTCATACCAACCGGTCGGTCTACGGCTCCATCATCTAGTCATACCAACCGGTAGGTCTACGGATCCATCATCTAGTCATACCAGACGGTCGGTCTACGGATCCATCATCGAGTCATACCAGACGGTCGGTCTACGGATCCATCATCGAGTCATACCAGACGGACGGTCTTCGGATCCATCATCGAGTCATACCAACCGGTCGGTCTATGGATCCATCATCTAGTCATACCAGACGGTCGGTCTACGGATCCATCATCTAGTCATACCAGACAGTCGGTCTACGGATCCATCATCTAGTCATACCAACCGGTCAGTCTACGGATCCATCATCTAGTCATACCAACCGGTCGGTCTACGGATCCATCATCTAGTCATACCAGACAGTCGGTCTACGGATCCATCATCTAGTCATACCAGACAGTCGGTCTACGGATCCATCATCTAGTCATACCAGACGGTCGGTCGACGGATCCATGATCTAGTCATACCAGACAGTCGGTCTACGGATCCATCATCTAGTCATACCAGACGGTCGGTCTACGGATCCATCATCTAGTCATACCAGACGATCGGTCTACGGATCCATCATCTAGTCATACCAACCGGTCGGTCTACGGATCCATCATCTAGTCATACCAACCGGTAGGTCTACGGATCCATCATCTAGTCAAACCAGGCAGTCGGTCTACGGATCCATCATCAAGTCATACCAGACGGTCGGTCTACGGATCCATCCTCTAGTCATACCAGACAGTCGGTCTACGGATCCATCATCCAGTCATACCAACCGGTCGGTCTACGGATCCATCATCTAGTCATACCAGACAGTCGGTCTACGGATCCATCATCGAGTCATACCAGACGGTCGGTCTACGGATCCATCATCGAGTCATACCAGACGGTCGGTCTTCGGATCCATCATCGAGTCATACCAGACGGTCGGTCTACGGATCCATCATCGAGTCATACCAGACGGTCGGTCTACTCATCCATCATCGAGTCATACCAGACGGTCGGTCTACAGATCCATCATCCAGTCATACCAACCGGTCGGTCTACGGATCCATTATCCAGTCATACCAGACAGTCGGTCTACGGATCCATCATCCAGTCATACCAACCGGTCGGTCTACGGATCCATCATCCAGTCATACCAACCGGTCGGTCTACGGATCCATCATCTAGTCATACCAACCGGTTGATCTACGGATCCATCATCTAATCATACCAACCGGTAGGTCTACGGATCCATCATCCAGTCATACCAACCGGTCGGTCTACGGATCCATCATCCAGTCATACCAACCGGTCGGTCTATGGATCCATCATCCAGTCATACCAGACTGTCGGTCTACGGATCCATCATCCAGTCATACCAGACGGTCGGTCTACGGATCCATCATCTAGTCATACCAGACGATCGGTCTACGGATCCATCATCTAGTCATACCAACCGGTCGGTCTACGGATCCATCATCTAGTCATACCAACCGGTAGGTCTACGGATCCATCATCTAGTCATACCAGACGGTCGGTCTACGGATCCATCATCAAGTCATACCAGACGGTCAGTCTACGGATCCATCCTCTAGTCATACCAGACAGTCGGTCTACGGATCCATCATCCAGTCATACCAACCGGTCGGTCTACGGATCCATCATCTAGTCATACCAGACGGTCGGTCTACGGATCCATCATCTAGTCATACCAGACGGTCGGTCTACGGATCCATCATCGAGTCATACCAGACGGTCGGTCTACGGATCCATCATCGAGTCATACCAGACGGTCGGTCTACGGATCCATCATCGAGTCATACCAGACGGTCGGTCTACGGATCCATCATCGAGTCATACCAGACGGTCGGTCTACGGATCCATCATCGAGTCATACCAGACGGTCGGTCTACGGATCCATCATCCAGTAATACCAACCGGTCGGTCTACGGATCCATTATCCAGTCATACCTGACGGTCGGTCTACGGATCCATCATCTAGTCACACCAACCGGCCGGTCTACGGATCCATCATCTAGTCATACCAGACAGTCGGTCTACGGATCCATCATCCAGTCATACCAACCGGTCGGTCTACGGATCCATCATCCAGTCATACCAACCGGTCGGTCTACGGATCCATCATCTAGTCATACCAACCGGTTGATCTACGGATCCATCATCTAATCATACCAACCGGTCGGTCTATGGATCCATCATCCAGTCATACCAACCGGTCGGTCTACGGATCCATCATCCAGTCATACCAACCGGTCGGTCTGTGGATCCATCATCCAGTCATACCAGACTGTCGGTCTACGGATCCATCATCCAGTCATACCAGACGGTCGGTCTACGGATCCATCATCCAGTCATACCAACCGGTCGGTCTACGGATCCATCATCCAGTCATACCAACCGGTCGGTCTACGGATCCATCATCTAGTCATACCACACGGTCGGTCTACGGATCCATCATCCAGTCATACCAACCAGTCGGTCTACGGATCCATCATCCAGTCACACCAGACAGTCGGTCTACGGATCCATCATCTAGTCATACCAGACAGTCGGTCTACGGATCCATCATCCAGTCATACCAACCGTTCGGTCTACGGATCCATCATCCAGTCATACCAGACGGTTGGTCTACGGATCCATCATCCAGTCATACCAACCGGTAGGTCTACGGATCCATCATCTAGTCATACCAGACGGTCGGTCTACGGATCCATCATCGAGTCATACCAACCGGTCGGTCTATGGATCCATCATCCAGTCATACCAGACGGTCGGTCTACGGATCCATCATCCAGTCATACCAACCGGTCGGTCTACGGATCCATCATCTAGTCATACCAGACAGTCGGTCTACGGATCCATCATCCAGTCATACCAACCGGTCGGTCTACGGATCCATCCTCTAGTCATACCAGACAGTCGGTCTACGGATCCATCATCCAGTCATACCAACCGGTCGGTCTACGGATCCATCATCCAGTCATACCAACCGGTCGGTCTATGGATCCATCATCCAGTCATTCCAGACTGTCGGTCTACGGATCCATCATCCAGTCATACCAGACGGTCGGTCTACGGATCCATCATCCAGTCATACCAACCGGTCGGTCTACGGATCCATCATCCAGTCATACCAGACGGTCGGTCTACGGATCCATCATCCAGTCATACCAGACGGTCGGTCTACGGATCCATCATCTAGTCATACCAACCGGTCGGTCTACGGATCCATAATCCAATCATACCAACCGGTCGGTCTACGGATCCATCATCCAGTCATACCAACCGGTCGGTCTACGGATCCATCATCTAGTCATACCACACGGTCGGTCTACGGATCCATCATCCAGTCATACCAACCGGTCGGTCTACGGATCCATCATCCAGTCACACCAGACAGTCGGTCTACGGATCCATCATCTAGTCATACCAGACAGTCGGTCTACGTATCCATCATCCAGTCATACCAACCGTTCGGTCTACAGATCCATCATCCAGTCATACCAGACGGTCGGTCTACGGATCCATCATCCAGTCATACCAACCGGTAGGTCTACGGATCCCTCATCTAGTCATACCAGACGGTCGGTCTACGGATCCATCATCAAGTCATACCAGACGGTCGGTCTACGGATCTATCCTCTAGTCATACCAGACAGTCGGTCTACGGATCCATCATCCAGTCATACCAACCGGTCGGTCTACGGATCCATCATCTAGTCATACCAGACGGTCGGTCTACGGATCCATCATCGAGTCATACCAGACGGTCGGTCTACGGATCCATCATCGAGTCATACCAGACGGTCGGTCTACGGATCCATCATCGAGTCATACGAGACGGTCGGTCTACTCATCCATCATCGAGTCATACCAGACGGTCGGTCTACGGATCCATCATCCAGTCATACCAACCGGTCGGTCTACGGATCCATTATCCCGTCATACCAGACAGTCGGTCTACGGATCCATCATCCAGTCATACCAACCGGTCGGTCTACGGATCCATCATCCAGTCATACCAACCGGTCGGTCTACGGATCCATCATCTAGTCATACCAACCGGTTGATCTACGGATCCATCCTCTAGTCATACCAACCGGTCGGTCTACGGATCCACATTCCAGATATTCCAGACGGTCGGTCTATGGATCCATCATCCAGTCATACCAACCGGTCGGTCTACGGATCCATCATCCAGTCATACCAACCGGTCGGTCTATGGATCCATCATCCAGTCATACCAACCGGTCGGTCTATGGATCCATCATCCAGTCATACCAGACTGTCGGTCTACGGATCCATCATCCAGTCATACCAACCGGTCGGTCTATGGATCCATCATCCAGTCATACCAGACAGTCGGTCTACGGATCCATCATCCAGTCATACCAGACGGTCGGTCTACGGATCTATCCTCTAGTCATACCAGACAGTCGGTCTACGGATCCATCATCCAGTCATACCAACCGGTCGGTCTACGGATCCATCATCTAGTCATACCAGACGGTCGGTCTACGGATCCATCATCGAGTCATACCAGACGGTCGGTCTACGGATCCATCATCGAGTCATACCAGACGGTCGGTCTACGGATCCATCATCGAGTCATACGAGACGGTCGGTCTACTCATCCATCATCGAGTCATACCAGACGGTCGGTCTACGGATCCATCATCCAGTCATACCAACCGGTCGGTCTACGGATCCATTATCCCGTCATACCAGACAGTCGGTCTACGGATCCATCATCCAGTCATACCAACCGGTCGGTCTACGGATCCATCATCCAGTCATACCAACCGGTCGGTCTACGGATCCATCATCTAGTCATACCAACCGGTTGATCTACGGATCCATCCTCTAGTCATACCAACCGGTCGGTCTACGGATCCACATTCCAGATATTCCAGACGGTCGGTCTATGGATCCATCATCCAGTCATACCAACCGGTCGGTCTACGGATCCATCATCCAGTCATACCAACCGGTCGGTCTATGGATCCATCATCCAGTCATACCAACCGGTCGGTCTATGGATCCATCATCCAGTCATACCAGACTGTCGGTCTACGGATCCATCATCCAGTCATACCAACCGGTCGGTCTATGGATCCATCATCCAGTCATACCAGACAGTCGGTCTACGGATCCATCATCCAGTCATACCAGACTGTCGGTCTACGGATCCATCATCTAGTCATACCAGACGATCGGTCTATGGATCCATCATCTAGTCATACCAACCAGTCGGTCTACGGCTCCATCATCTAGTCATACCAACCGGTAGGTCTACGGATCCATCATCTAGTCATACCAGACGGTCGGTCTACGGATCCATCATCGAGTCATACCAGACGGTCGGTCTACGGATCCATCATCGAGTCATACCAGACGGTCGGTCTTCGGATCCATCATCGAGTCATACCAGACGGTCGGTCTACGGATCCATCATCGAGTCATACCAGACGGTCGGTCTACTCATCCATCATCGAGTCATACCAGACGGTCGGTCTACAGATCCATCATCCAGTCATACCAACCGGTCGGTCTACGGATCCATTATCCAGTCATACCAGACAGTCGGTCTACGGATCCATCATCCAGTCATACCAACCGGTCGGTCTACGGATCCATCATCCAGTCATACCAACCGGTCGGTCTACGGATCCATCATCCAGTCATACCAACCGGTCGGTCTACGGATCCATCATCTAGTCATACCAACCGGTTGATCTACGGATCCATCATCTAATCATACCAACCGGTAGGTCTACGGATCCATCATCCAGTCATACCAACCGGTCGGTCTACGGATCCATCATCCAGTCATACCAACCGGTCGGTCTATGGATCCATCATCCAGTCATACCAGACTGTCGGTCTACGGATCCATCATCCAGTCATACCAGACGGTCGGTCTACGGATCCATCATCTAGTCATACCAGACGATCGGTCTACGGATCCATCATCTAGTCATACCAACCGGTCGGTCTACGGATCCATCATCTAGTCATACCAACCGGTAGGTCTACGGATCCATCATCTAGTCATACCAGACGGTCGGTCTACGGATCCATCATCAAGTCATACCAGACGGTCGGTCTACGGATCCATCCTCTAGTCATACCAGACAGTCGGTCTACGGATCCATCATCCAGTCATACGAGACGGTCGGTCTACGGATCCATCATCTAGTCATACCAGACGGTCGGTCTACGGATCCATCATCGAGTCATACCAGACGGTCGGTCTACGGATCCATCATCGAGTCATACCAGACGGTCGGTCTACGGATCCATCATCGAGTCATACCAGACGGTCGGTCTACGGATCCATCATCGAGTCATACCAGACGGTCGGTCTACGGATCCATCATCGAGTCATACCAGACGGTCGGTCTACGGATCCATCATCCAGTAACACCAACCGGTCGGTCTACGGATCCATTATCCAGTCATACCTGACGGTCGGTCTACGGATCCATCATCTAGTCACACCAACCGGCCGGTCTACGGATCCATCATCTAGTCATACCAGACAGTCGGTCTACGGATCCATCATCCAGTCATACCAACCGGTCGGTCTACGGATCCATCATCCAGTCATACCAACCGGTCGGTCTACGGATCCATCATCTAGTCATACCAACCGGTTGATCTACGGATCCATCATCTAATCATACCAACCGGTCGGTCTATGGATCCATCATCCAGTCATACCAACCGGTCGGTCTACGGATCCATCATCCAGTCATACCAACCGGTCGGTCTATGGATCCATCATCCAGTCATACCAGACTGTCGGTCTACGGATCAATCATCCAGTCATACCAGACGGTCGGTCTACGGATCCATCATCCAGTCATACCAACCGGTCGGTCTAAGGATCCATCATCCAGTCATACCAGACGGTCGGTCTACGGATCAATCATCCAGTCATACCAGACGGTCGGTCTACGGATCCATCATCTAGGCATACCAACCGGTCGGTCTACGGATCCATCATCCAGTCATACCAACCGGTCGGTCTACGGATCCATCATCCAGTCATACAAACCGGTCGGTCTACGGATCCATCATCTAGTCATACCACACGGTCGGTCTACGGATCCATCATCCAGTCATACCAACCGGTCGGTCTACGGATCCATCATCCAGTCACACCAGACAGTCGGTCTACGGATCCATCATCTAGTCATACCAGACAGTCGGTCTACGGATCCATCATCCAGTCATACCAACCGTTCGGTCTACGGATCCATCATCCAGTCATACCAGACGGTTGGTCTACGGATCCATCATCCAGTCATACCAACCGGTAGGTCTACGGATCCATCATCTAGTCATACCAGACGGTCAGTCTACGGATCCATCATCGAGTCATACCAACCGGCCGGTCTACGGATCCATCATCTAGTCATACCAGACAGTCGGTCTACGGATCCATCATCCAGTCATACCAACCGGCCGGTCTACGGATCCATCATCTAGTCATACCAGACAGTCGGTCTACGGATCCATCATCCAGTCATACCAACCGGTCGGTCTACGGATCCATCATCCAGTCATACCAACCGGTCGGTCTACGGATCCATCATCTAGTCATACCAACCGGTTGATCTACGGATCCATCATCTAATCATACCAACCGGTCGGTCTATGGATCCATCATCCAGTCATACCAACCGGTCAGTCTACGGATCCATCATCCAGTCATACCAACCGGTCGGTCTATGGATCCATCATCCAGTCATACCAGACTGTCGGTCTACGGATCAATCATCCAGTCATACCAGACGGTCGGTCTACGGATCCATCATCCAGTCATACCAACCGGTCGGTCTAAGGATCCATCATCCAGTCATACCAGACGGTCGGTCTACGGATCAATCATCCAGTCATACCAGACGGTCGGTCTACGGATCCATCATCTAGGCATACCAACCGGTCGGTCTACGGATCCATCATCCAGTCATACCAACCGGTCGGTCTACGGATCCATCATCCAGTCATACAAACCGGTCGGTCTACGGATCCATCATCTAGTCATACCACACGGTCGGTCTACGGATCCATCATCCAGTCATACCAACCGGTCGGTCTACGGATCCATCATCCAGTCACACCAGACAGTCGGTCTACGGATCCATCATCTAGTCATACCAGACAGTCGGTCTACGGATCCATCATCCAGTCATACCAACCGTTCGGTCTACGGATCCATCATCCAGTCATACCAGACGGTTGGTCTACGGATCCATCATCCAGTCATACCAACCGGTAGGTCTACGGATCCATCATCTAGTCATACCAGACGGTCGGTCTACGGATCCATCATCGAGTCATACCAACCGGTCGGTCTACGGATCCATCATCCAGTCATACCGGACGGTCGGTCTACGGATCCATCATCCAGTCATACCAACCGGTCGGTCTACGGATCCATCATCTAGTCATACTAGACAGTCGGTCTACGGATCCATCATCCAGTCATACCAACCGGTCGGTCTACGGATCCATCCTCTAGTCATACCAGACAGTCGGTCTACGGATCCATCATCCAGTCATACCAACCGGTCGGTCTACGGATCCATCATCCAGTCATACCAACCGGTCGGTCTATGGATCCATCATCCAGTCATACCAGACTGTCGGTCTACGGATCCATCATCCAGTCATACCAGACGGTCGGTCTACGGATCCATCATCCAGTCATACCAACCGGTCGGTCTACGGATCCATCATCCAGTCATACCAGACGGTCGGTCTACGGATCCATCATCCAGTCATACCAGACGGTCGGTCTACGGATCCATCATCTAGTCATACCAACCGGTCGGTCTACGGATCCATCATCCAATCATACCAACCGGTCGGTCTACGGATCCATCATCCAGTCATACCAACCGGTCGGTCTACGGATCCATCATCTAGTCATACCACACGGTCGGTCTACGGATCCATCATCCAGTCATACCAACCGGTCGGTCTACGGATCCATCATCCAGTCACACCAGACAGTCGGTCTACGGATCCATCATCTAGTCATACCAGACAGTCGGTCTACGTATCCATCATCCAGTCATACCAACCGTTCGGTCTACAGATCCATCATCCAGTCATACCAGACGGTCGGTCTACGGATCCATCATCCAGTCATACCAACCGGTAGGTCTACGGATCCATCATCTAGTCATACCAGACGATCGGTCTACGGATCCATCATCAAGTCATACCAGACGGTCGGTCTACGGATCCATCCTCTAGTCATACCAGACAGTCGGTCTACGGATCCATCATCCAGTCATACCAACCGGTCGGTCTACGGATCCATCATCTAGTCATACCAGACGGTCGGTCTACGGATCCATCATCGAGTCATACCAGACGGTCGGTCTACGGATCCATCATCGAGTCATACCAGACGGTCGGTCTACGGATCCATCATCGAGTCATACCAGACGGTCGGTCTACGGATCCATCATCGAGTCATACGAGACGGTCGGTCTACTCATCCATCATCGAGTCATACCAGACGGTCGGTCTACGGATCCATCATCCAGTCATACCAACCGGTCGGTCTACGGATCCATTATCCAGTCATACCAGACAGTCGGTCTACGGATCCATCATCCAGTCATACCAACCGGTCGGTCTACGGATCCATCATCCAGTCATACCAACCGGTCGGTCTACGGATCCATCATCTAGTCATACCAACCGGTTGATCTACGGATCCATCCTCTAGTCATACCAACCGGTCGGTCTACGGATCCACATTCCAGTCATTCCAGACGGTCGGTCTATGGATCCATCATCCAGTCATACCAACCGGTCGGTCTACGGATCCATCATCCAGTCATACCAACCGGTCGGTCTAAGGATCCATCATCCAGTCATACCAGACGGTCGGTCTACGGATCAATCATCCAGTCATACCAGACGGTCGGTCTACGGATCCATCATCTAGGCATACCAACCGGTCGGTCTACGGATCCATCATCCAGTCATACCAACCGGTCGGTCTACGGATCCATCATCCAGTCATACAAACCGGTCGGTCTACGGATCCATCATCTAGTCATACCACACGGTCGGTCTACGGATCCATCATCCAGTCATACCAACCGGTCGGTCTACGGATCCATCATCCAGTCACACCAGACAGTCGGTCTACGGATCCATCATCTAGTCATACCAGACAGTCGGTCTACGGATCCATCATCCAGTCATACCAACCGTTCGGTCTACGGATCCATCATCCAGTCATACCAGACGGTTGGTCTACGGATCCATCATCCAGTCATACCAACCGGTAGGTCTACGGATCCATCATCTAGTCATACCAGACGGTCGGTCTACGGATCCATCATCGAGTCATACCAACCGGCCGGTCTACGGATCCATCATCTAGTCATACCAGACAGTCGGTCTACGGATCCATCATCCAGTCATACCAACCGGCCGGTCTACGGATCCATCATCTAGTCATACCAGACAGTCGGTCTACGGATCCATCATCCAGTCATACCAACCGGTCGGTCTACGGATCCATCATCCAGTCATACCAACCGGTCGGTCTACGGATCCATCATCTAGTCATACCAACCGGTTGATCTACGGATCCATCATCTAATCATACCAACCGGTCGGTCTATGGATCCATCATCCAGTCATACCATCCGGTCGGTCTACGGATCCATCATCCAGTCATACCAACCGGTCGGTCTATGGATCCATCATCCAGTCATACCAGACTGTCGGTCTACGGATCAATCATCCAGTCATACCAGACGGTCGGTCTACGGATCCATCATCCAGTCATACCAACCGGTCGGTCTAAGGATCCATCATCCAGTCATACCAGACGGTCGGTCTACGGATCAATCATCCAGTCATACCAGACGGTCGGTCTACGGATCCATCATCTAGGCATACCAACCGGTCGGTCTACGGATCCATCATCCAGTCATACCAACCGGTCGGTCTACGGATCCATCATCCAGTCATACAAACCGGTCGGTCTACGGATCCATCATCTAGTCATACCACACGGTCGGTCTACGGATCCATCATCCAGTCATACCAACCGGTCGGTCTACGGATCCATCATCCAGTCACACCAGACAGTCGGTCTACGGATCCATCATCTAGTCATACCAGACAGTCGGTCTACGGATCCATCATCCAGTCATACCAACCGTTCGGTCTACGGATCCATCATCCAGTCATACCAGACGGTTGGTCTACGGATCCATCATCCAGTCATACCAACCGGTAGGTCTACGGATCCATCATCTAGTCATACCAGACGGTCGGTCTACGGATCCATCATCGAGTCATACCAACCGGTCGGTCTACGGATCCATCATCCAGTCATACCAGACGGTCGGTCTACGGATCCATCATCCAGTCATACCAACCGGTCGGTCTACGGATCCATCATCTAGTCATACCAGACAGTCAGTCTACGGATCCATCATCCAGTCATACCAACCGGTCGGTCTACGGATCCATCCTCTAGTCATACCAGACAGTCGGTCTACGGATCCATCATCCAGTCATACCAACCGGTCGGTCTACGGATCCATCATCCAGTCATACCAACCGGTCGGTCTATGGATCCATCATCCAGTCATACCAGACTGTCGGTCTACGGATCCATCATCCAGTCATACCAGACGGTCGGTCTACGGATCCATCATCCAGTCATACCAACCGGTCGGTCTACGGATCCATCATCCAGTCATACCAGACGGTCGGTCTACGGATCCATCATCCAGTCATACCAGACGGTCGGTCTACGGATCCATCATCTAGTCATACCAACCGGTCGGTCTACGGATCCATCATCCAATCATACCAACCGGTCGGTCTACGGATCCATCATCCAGTCATACCAACCGGTCGGTCTACGGATCCATCATCTAGTCATACCACACGGTCGGTCTACGGATCCATCATCCAGTCATACCAACCGGTCGGTCTACGGATCCATCATCCAGTCACACCAGACAGTCGGTCTACGGATCCATCATCTAGTCATACCAGACAGTCGGTCTACGTCTCGATCATCCAGTCATACCAACCGTTCGGTCTACAGATCCATCATCCAGTCATACCAGACGGTCGGTCTACGGATCCATCATCCAGTCATACCAACCGGTAGGTCTACGGATCCATCATCTAGTCATACCAGACGATCGGTCTACGGATCCATCATCAAGTCATACCAGACGGTCGGTCTACGGATCCATCCTCTAGTCATACCAGACAGTCGGTCTACGGATCCATCATCCAGTCATACCAACCGGTCGGTCTACGGATCAATCATCTAGTCATACCAGACGGTCGGTCTACGGATCCATCATCGAGTCATACCAGACGGTCGGTCTACGGATCCATCATCGAGTCATACCAGACGGTCGGTCTACGGATCCATCATCGAGTCATACCAGACGGTCGGTCTACGGATCCATCATCGAGTCATACGAGACGGTCGGTCTACTCATCCATCATCGAGTCATACCAGACGGTCGGTCTACGGATCCATCATCCAGTCATACCAACCGGTCGGTCTACGGATCCATTATCCAGTCATACCAGACAGTCGGTCTACGGATCCATCATCCAGTCATACCAACCGGTCGGTCTACGGATCCATCATCCAGTCATACCAACCGGTCGGTCTACGGATCCATCATCCAGTCACACCAGACAGTCGGTCTACGGATCCATCATCTAGTCATACCAGACAGTCGGTCTACGGATCCATCATCCAGTCATACCAACCGTTCGGTCTACGGATCCATCATCCAGTCATACCAGACGGTTGGTCTACGGATCCATCATCCAGTCATACCAACCGGTAGGTCTACGGATCCATCATCTAGTCATACCAGACGGTCAGTCTACGGATCCATCATCGAGTCATACCAACCGGCCGGTCTACGGATCCATCATCTAGTCATACCAGACAGTCGGTCTACGGATCCATCATCCAGTCATACCAACCGGCCGGTCTACGGATCCATCATCTAGTCATACCAGACAGTCGGTCTACGGATCCATCATCCAGTCATACCAACCGGTCGGTCTACGGATCCATCATCCAGTCATACCAACCGGTCGGTCTACGGATCCATCATCTAGTCATACCAACCGGTTGATCTACGGATCCATCATCTAATCATACCAACCGGTCGGTCTATGGATCCATCATCCAGTCATACCAACCGGTCAGTCTACGGATCCATCATCCAGTCATACCAACCGGTCGGTCTATGGATCCATCATCCAGTCATACCAGACTGTCGGTCTACGGATCAATCATCCAGTCATACCAGACGGTCGGTCTACGGATCCATCATCCAGTCATACCAACCGGTCGGTCTAAGGATCCATCATCCAGTCATACCAGACGGTCGGTCTACGGATCAATCATCCAGTCATACCAGACGGTCGGTCTACGGATCCATCATCTAGGCATACCAACCGGTCGGTCTACGGATCCATCATCCAGTCATACCAACCGGTCGGTCTACGGATCCATCATCCAGTCATACAAACCGGTCGGTCTACGGATCCATCATCTAGTCATACCACACGGTCGGTCTACGGATCCATCATCCAGTCATACCAACCGGTCGGTCTACGGATCCATCATCCAGTCACACCAGACAGTCGGTCTACGGATCCATCATCTAGTCATACCAGACAGTCGGTCTACGGATCCATCATCCAGTCATACCAACCGTTCGGTCTACGGATCCATCATCCAGTCATACCAGACGGTTGGTCTACGGATCCATCATCCAGTCATACCAACCGGTAGGTCTACGGATCCATCATCTAGTCATACCAGACGGTCGGTCTACGGATCCATCATCGAGTCATACCAACCGGTCGGTCTACGGATCCATCATCCAGTCATACCGGACGGTCGGTCTACGGATCCATCATCCAGTCATACCAACCGGTCGGTCTACGGATCCATCATCTAGTCATACTAGACAGTCGGTCTACGGATCCATCATCCAGTCATACCAACCGGTCGGTCTACGGATCCATCCTCTAGTCATACCAGACAGTCGGTCTACGGATCCATCATCCAGTCATACCAACCGGTCGGTCTACGGATCCATCATCCAGTCATACCAACCGGTCGGTCTATGGATCCATCATCCAGTCATACCAGACTGTCGGTCTACGGATCCATCATCCAGTCATACCAGACGGTCGGTCTACGGATCCATCATCCAGTCATACCAACCGGTCGGTCTACGGATCCATCATCCAGTCATACCAGACGGTCGGTCTACGGATCCATCATCCAGTCATACCAGACGGTCGGTCTACGGATCCATCATCTAGTCATACCAACCGGTCGGTCTACGGATCCATCATCCAATCATACCAACCGGTCGGTCTACGGATCCATCATCCAGTCATACCAACCGGTCGGTCTACGGATCCATCATCTAGTCATACCACACGGTCGGTCTACGGATCCATCATCCAGTCATACCAACCGGTCGGTCTACGGATCCATCATCCAGTCACACCAGACAGTCGGTCTACGGATCCATCATCTAGTCATACCAGACAGTCGGTCTACGTATCCATCATCCAGTCATACCAACCGTTCGGTCTACAGATCCATCATCCAGTCATACCAGACGGTCGGTCTACGGATCCATCATCCAGTCATACCAACCGGTAGGTCTACGGATCCATCATCTAGTCATACCAGACGATCGGTCTACGGATCCATCATCAAGTCATACCAGACGGTCGGTCTACGGATCCATCCTCTAGTCATACCAGACAGTCGGTCTACGGATCCATCATCCAGTCATACCAACCGGTCGGTCTACGGATCCATCATCTAGTCATACCAGACGGTCGGTCTACGGATCCATCATCGAGTCATACCAGACGGTCGGTCTACGGATCCATCATCGAGTCATACCAGACGGTCGGTCTACGGATCCATCATCGAGTCATACCAGACGGTCGGTCTACGGATCCATCATCGAGTCATACGAGACGGTCGGTCTACTCATCCATCATCGAGTCATACCAGACGGTCGGTCTACGGATCCATCATCCAGTCATACCAACCGGTCGGTCTACGGATCCATTATCCAGTCATACCAGACAGTCGGTCTACGGATCCATCATCCAGTCATACCAACCGGTCGGTCTACGGATCCATCATCCAGTCATACCAACCGGTCGGTCTACGGATCCATCATCTAGTCATACCAACCGGTTGATCTACGGATCCATCCTCTAGTCATACCAACCGGTCGGTCTACGGATCCACATTCCAGTCATTCCAGACGGTCGGTCTATGGATCCATCATCCAGTCATACCAACCGGTCGGTCTACGGATCCATCATCCAGTCATACCAACCGGTCGGTCTAAGGATCCATCATCCAGTCATACCAGACGGTCGGTCTACGGATCAATCATCCAGTCATACCAGACGGTCGGTCTACGGATCCATCATCTAGGCATACCAACCGGTCGGTCTACGGATCCATCATCCAGTCATACCAACCGGTCGGTCTACGGATCCATCATCCAGTCATACAAACCGGTCGGTCTACGGATCCATCATCTAGTCATACCACACGGTCGGTCTACGGATCCATCATCCAGTCATACCAACCGGTCGGTCTACGGATCCATCATCCAGTCACACCAGACAGTCGGTCTACGGATCCATCATCTAGTCATACCAGACAGTCGGTCTACGGATCCATCATCCAGTCATACCAACCGTTCGGTCTACGGATCCATCATCCAGTCATACCAGACGGTTGGTCTACGGATCCATCATCCAGTCATACCAACCGGTAGGTCTACGGATCCATCATCTAGTCATACCAGACGGTCGGTCTACGGATCCATCATCGAGTCATACCAACCGGCCGGTCTACGGATCCATCATCTAGTCATACCAGACAGTCGGTCTACGGATCCATCATCCAGTCATACCAACCGGCCGGTCTACGGATCCATCATCTAGTCATACCAGACAGTCGGTCTACGGATCCATCATCCAGTCATACCAACCGGTCGGTCTACGGATCCATCATCCAGTCATACCAACCGGTCGGTCTACGGATCCATCATCTAGTCATACCAACCGGTTGATCTACGGATCCATCATCTAATCATACCAACCGGTCGGTCTATGGATCCATCATCCAGTCATACCATCCGGTCGGTCTACGGATCCATCATCCAGTCATACCAACCGGTCGGTCTATGGATCCATCATCCAGTCATACCAGACTGTCGGTCTACGGATCAATCATCCAGTCATACCAGACGGTCGGTCTACGGATCCATCATCCAGTCATACCAACCGGTCGGTCTAAGGATCCATCATCCAGTCATACCAGACGGTCGGTCTACGGATCAATCATCCAGTCATACCAGACGGTCGGTCTACGGATCCATCATCTAGGCATACCAACCGGTCGGTCTACGGATCCATCATCCAGTCATACCAACCGGTCGGTCTACGGATCCATCATCCAGTCATACAAACCGGTCGGTCTACGGATCCATCATCTAGTCATACCACACGGTCGGTCTACGGATCCATCATCCAGTCATACCAACCGGTCGGTCTACGGATCCATCATCCAGTCACACCAGACAGTCGGTCTACGGATCCATCATCTAGTCATACCAGACAGTCGGTCTACGGATCCATCATCCAGTCATACCAACCGTTCGGTCTACGGATCCATCATCCAGTCATACCAGACGGTTGGTCTACGGATCCATCATCCAGTCATACCAACCGGTAGGTCTACGGATCCATCATCTAGTCATACCAGACGGTCGGTCTACGGATCCATCATCGAGTCATACCAACCGGTCGGTCTACGGATCCATCATCCAGTCATACCAGACGGTCGGTCTACGGATCCATCATCCAGTCATACCAACCGGTCGGTCTACGGATCCATCATCTAGTCATACCAGACAGTCAGTCTACGGATCCATCATCCAGTCATACCAACCGGTCGGTCTACGGATCCATCCTCTAGTCATACCAGACAGTCGGTCTACGGATCCATCATCCAGTCATACCAACCGGTCGGTCTACGGATCCATCATCCAGTCATACCAACCGGTCGGTCTATGGATCCATCATCCAGTCATACCAGACTGTCGGTCTACGGATCCATCATCCAGTCATACCAGACGGTCGGTCTACGGATCCATCATCCAGTCATACCAACCGGTCGGTCTACGGATCCATCATCCAGTCATACCAGACGGTCGGTCTACGGATCCATCATCCAGTCATACCAGACGGTCGGTCTACGGATCCATCATCTAGTCATACCAACCGGTCGGTCTACGGATCCATCATCCAATCATACCAACCGGTCGGTCTACGGATCCATCATCCAGTCATACCAACCGGTCGGTCTACGGATCCATCATCTAGTCATACCACACGGTCGGTCTACGGATCCATCATCCAGTCATACCAACCGGTCGGTCTACGGATCCATCATCCAGTCACACCAGACAGTCGGTCTACGGATCCATCATCTAGTCATACCAGACAGTCGGTCTACGTCTCGATCATCCAGTCATACCAACCGTTCGGTCTACAGATCCATCATCCAGTCATACCAGACGGTCGGTCTACGGATCCATCATCCAGTCATACCAACCGGTAGGTCTACGGATCCATCATCTAGTCATACCAGACGATCGGTCTACGGATCCATCATCAAGTCATACCAGACGGTCGGTCTACGGATCCATCCTCTAGTCATACCAGACAGTCGGTCTACGGATCCATCATCCAGTCATACCAACCGGTCGGTCTACGGATCAATCATCTAGTCATACCAGACGGTCGGTCTACGGATCCATCATCGAGTCATACCAGACGGTCGGTCTACGGATCCATCATCGAGTCATACCAGACGGTCGGTCTACGGATCCATCATCGAGTCATACCAGACGGTCGGTCTACGGATCCATCATCGAGTCATACGAGACGGTCGGTCTACTCATCCATCATCGAGTCATACCAGACGGTCGGTCTACGGATCCATCATCCAGTCATACCAACCGGTCGGTCTACGGATCCATTATCCAGTCATACCAGACAGTCGGTCTACGGATCCATCATCCAGTCATACCAACCGGTCGGTCTACGGATCCATCATCCAGTCATACCAACCGGTCGGTCTACGGATCCATCATCTAGTCATACCAGACAGTCGGTCTACGGATCCATCATCCAGTCATACCAACCGGCCGGTCTACGGATCCATCATCTAGTCATACCAGACAGTCGGTCTACGGATCCATCATCCAGTCATACCAACCGGTCGGTCTACGGATCCATCATCCAGTCATACCAACCGGTCGGTCTACGGATCCATCATCTAGTCATACCAACCGGTTGATCTACGGATCCATCATCTAATCATACCAACCGGTCGGTCTATGGATCCATCATCCAGTCATACCAACCGGTCGGTCTACGGATCCATCATCTAGTCATACCAACCGGTCGGTCTACGGATCCATTATCCAGTCATACCAGACAGTCGGTCTACGGATCCATCATCCAGTCATACCAACCGGTCGGTCTACGGATCCATCATCCAATCATACCAACCGGTCGGTCTACGGATCCATCATCCAGTCATACCAACCGGTCGGTCTACGGATCCATCATCTAGTCATACCACACGGTCGGTCTACGGATCCATCATCCAGTCATACCAACCGGTCGGTCTACGGATCCATCATCCAGTCACACCAGACAGTCGGTCTACGGATCCATCATCTAGTCATACCAGACAGTCGGTCTACGTATCGATCATCCAGTCATACCAACCGTTCGGTCTACAGATCCATCATCCAGTCATACCAGACGGTCGGTCTACGGATCCATCATCCAGTCATACCAACCGGTAGGTCTACGGATCCATCATCTAGTCATACCAGACGATCGGTCTACGGATCCATCATCAAGTCATACCAGACGGTCGGTCTACGGATCCATCCTCTAGTCATACCAGACAGTCGGTCTACGGATCCATCATCCAGTCATACCAACCGGTCGGTCTACGGATCAATCATCTAGTCATACCAGACGGTCGGTCTACGGATCCATCATCGAGTCATACCAGACGGTCGGTCTACGGATCCATCATCGAGTCATACCAGACGGTCGGTCTACGGATCCATCATCGAGTCATACCAGACGGTCGGTCTACGGATCCATCATCGAGTCATACGAGACGGTCGGTCTACTCATCCATCATCGAGTCATACCAGACGGTCGGTCTACGGATCCATCATCCAGTCATACCAACCGGTCGGTCTACGGATCCATTATCCAGTCATACCAGACAGTCGGTCTACGGATCCATCATCCAGTCATACCAACCGGTCGGTCTACGGATCCATCATCCAGTCAAACCAACCGGTCGGTCTACGGATCCATCATCTAGTCATACCAGACAGTCGGTCTACGGATCCATCATCCAGTCATACCAACCGGCCGGTCTACGGATCCATCATCTAGTCATACCAGACAGTCGGTCTACGGATCCATCATCCAGTCATACCAACCGGTCGGTCTACGGATCCATCATCCAGTCATACCAACCGGTCGGTCTACGGATCCATCATCTAGTCATACCAACCGGTTGATCTACGGATCCATCATCTAATCATACCAACCGGTCGGTCTATGGATCCATCATCCAGTCATACCAACCGGTCGGTCTACGGATCCATCATCCAGTCATACCAACCGGTCGGTCTATGGATCCATCATCCAGTCATACCAGACTGTCGGTCTACGGATCAATCATCCAGTCATACCAGACGGTCGGTCTACGGATCCATCATCCAGTCATACCAACCGGTCGGTCTAAGGATCCATCATCCAGTCATACCAGACGGTCGGTCTACGGATCAATCATCCAGTCATACCAGACGGTCGGTCTACGGATCCATCATCTAGGCATACCAACCGGTCGGTCTACGGATCCATCATCCAGTCATACCAACCGGTCGGTCTACGGATCCATCATCCAGTCATACAAACCGGTCGGTCTACGGATCCATCATCTAGTCATACCACACGGTCGGTCTACGGATCCATCATCCAGTCATACCAACCGGTCGGTCTACGGATCCATCATCCAGTCACACCAGACAGTCGGTCTACGGATCCATCATCTAGTCATACCAGACAGTCGGTCTACGGATCCATCATCCAGTCATACCAACCGTTCGGTCTACGGATCCATCATCCAGTCATACCAGACGGTTGGTCTACGGATCCATCATCCAGTCATACCAACCGGTAGGTCTACGGATCCATCATCTAGTCATACCAGACGGTCGGTCTACGGATCCATCATCGAGTCATACCAACCGGTCGGTCTACGGATCCATCATCCAGTCATACCAGACGGTCGGTCTACGGATCCATCATCCAGTCATACCAACCGGTCGGTCTACGGATCCATCATCTAGTCATACCAGACAGTCGGTCTACGGATCCATCATCCAGTCATACCAACCGGTCGGTCTACGGATCCATCATCCAGTCATACCAACCGGTCGGTCTACGGATCCATCATCCAGTCATACCAACCGGTCGGTCTACGGATCCATCATCCAGTCATACCAACCGGTCGGTCTATGGATCCATCATCCAGTCATACCAGACTGTCGGTCTACGGATCCATCATCCAGTCATACCAGACGGTCGGTCTACGGATCCATCATCCAGTCATACCAACCGGTCGGTCTACGGATCCATCATCCAGTCATACCAGACGGTCGGTCTACGGATCCATCATCCAGTCATACCAGACGGTCGGTCTACGGATCCATCATCTAGTCATACCAACCGGTCGGTCTACGGATCCATCATCCAATCATACCAACCGGTCGGTCTACGGATCCATCATCCAGTCATACCAACCGGTCGGTCTACGGATCCATCATCTAGTCATACCACACGGTCGGTCTACGTATCCATCATCCAGTCATACCAACCGTTCGGTCTACAGATCCATCATCCAGTCATACCAGACGGTCGGTCTACGGATCCATCATCCAGTCATACCAACCGGTAGGTCTACGGATCCATCATCTAGTCATACCAGACGATCGGTCTACGGATCCATCATCAAGTCATACCAGACGGTCGGTCTACGGATCCATCCTCTAGTCATACCAGACAGTCGGTCTACGGATCCATCATCCAGTCATACCAACCGGTCGGTCTACGGATCAATCATCTAGTCATACCAGACGGTCGGTCTACGGATCCATCATCGAGTCATACCAGACGGTCGGTCTACGGATCCATCATCGAGTCATACCAGACGGTCGGTCTACGGATCCATCATCGAGTCATACCAGACGGTCGGTCTACGGATCCATCATCGAGTCATACGAGACGGTCGGTCTACTCATCCATCATCGAGTCATACCAGACGGTCGGTCTACGGATCCATCATCCAGTCATACCAACCGGTCGGTCTACGGATCCATTATCCAGTCATACCAGACAGTCGGTCTACGGATCCATCATCCAGTCATACCAACCGGTCGGTCTACGGATCCATCATCCAGTCATACCAACCGGTCGGTCTACGGATCCATCATCTAGTCATACCAACCGGTTGATCTACGGATCCATCCTCTAGTCATACCAACCGGTCGGTCTACGGATCCACATTCCAGTCATTCCAGACGGTCGGTCTATGGATCCATCATCCAGTCATACCAACCGGTCGGTCTACGGATCCATCATCCAGTCATACCAACCGGTCGGTCTATGGATCCATCATCCAGTCATACCAACCGGTCGGTCTATGGATCCATCATCCAGTCATACCAGACTGTCGGTCTACGGATCCATCATCCAGTCATACCAACCGGTCGGTCTATGGATCCATCATCCAGTCATACCAGACTGTCGGTCTACGGATCCATCATCCAGTCATACCAGACGGTCGGTCTACGGATCCATCATCTAGTCATACCAGACGATCGGTCTACGGATCCATCATCTAGTCATACCAACCGGTCGGTTTTCGGCTCCATCATCTAGGCATACCAGACGATCGGTCTACGGATCCATCATCCAGTCATACCAGACTGTCGGTCTACGGATCCATCATCCAGTCATACCAGACGGTCGGTCTACGGATCCATCATCTAGTCATACCAGACGATCGGTCTACGGATCCATCATCTAGTCATACCAGACGATCGGTCTACGGATCCATCATCTAGGCATACCAACCGGTCGGTCTACGGATCCATCATCCAGTCATACCAACCGGTCGGTCTACGGATCCATCATCCAGTCATACAAACCGGTCGGTCTACGGATCCATCATCTAGTCATACCACACGGTCGGTCTACGGATCCATCATCCAGTCATACCAACCGGTCGGTCTACGGATCCATCATCCAGTCACACCAGACAGTCGGTCTACGGATCCATCATCTAGTCATACCAGACAGTCGGTCTACGGATCCATCATCCAGTCATACCAACCGTTCGGTCTACGGATCCATCATCCAGTCATACCAGACGGTTGGTCTACGGATCCATCATCCAGTCATACCAACCGGTAGGTCTACGGATCCATCATCTAGTCATACCAGACGGTCGGTCTACGGATCCATCATCGAGTCATACCAACCGGTCGGTCTACGGATCCATCATCCAGTCATACCAGACGGTCGGTCTACGGATCCATCATCCAGTCATACCAACCGGTCGGTCTACGGATCCATCATCTAGTCATACCAGACAGTCGGTCTACGGATCCATCATCCAGTCATACCAACCGGTCGGTCTACGGATCCATCATCCAGTCATACCAACCGGTCGGTCTACGGATCCATCATCCAGTCATACCAACCGGTCGGTCTACGGATCCATCATCCAGTCATACCAACCGGTCGGTCTATGGATCCATCATCCAGTCATACCAGACTGTCGGTCTACGGATCCATCATCCAGTCATACCAGACGGTCGGTCTACGGATCCATCATCCAGTCATACCAACCGGTCGGTCTACGGATCCATCATCCAGTCATACCAGACGGTCGGTCTACGGATCCATCATCCAGTCATACCAGACGGTCGGTCTACGGATCCATCATCTAGTCATACCAACCGGTCGGTCTACGGATCCATCATCCAATCATACCAACCGGTCGGTCTACGGATCCATCATCCAGTCATACCAACCGGTCGGTCTACGGATCCATCATCTAGTCATACCACACGGTCGGTCTACGGATCCATCATCCAGTCATACCAACCGGTCGGTCTACGGATCCATCATCCAGTCACACCAGACAGTCGGTCTACGGATCCATCATCTAGTCATACCAGACAGTCGGTCTACGTATCCATCATCCAGTCATACCAACCGTTCGGTCTACAGATCCATCATCCAGTCATACCAGACGGTCGGTCTACGGATCCATCATCCAGTCATACCAACCGGTAGGTCTACGGATCCATCATCTAGTCATACCAGACGATCGGTCTACGGATCCATCATCAAGTCATACCAGACGGTCGGTCTACGGATCCATCCTCTAGTCATACCAGACAGTCGGTCTACGGATCCATCATCCAGTCATACCAACCGGTCGGTCTACGGATCAATCATCTAGTCATACCAGACGGTCGGTCTACGGATCCATCATCGAGTCATACCAGACGGTCGGTCTACGGATCCATCATCGAGTCATACCAGACGGTCGGTCTACGGATCCATCATCGAGTCATACCAGACGGTCGGTCTACGGATCCATCATCGAGTCATACGAGACGGTCGGTCTACTCATCCATCATCGAGTCATACCAGACGGTCGGTCTACGGATCCATCATCCAGTCATACCAACCGGTCGGTCTACGGATCCATTATCCAGTCATACCAGACAGTCGGTCTACGGATCCATCATCCAGTCATACCAACCGGTCGGTCTACGGATCCATCATCCAGTCATACCAACCGGTCGGTCTACGGATCCATCATCTAGTCATACCAACCGGTTGATCTACGGATCCATCCTCTAGTCATACCAACCGGTCGGTCTACGGATCCACATTCCAGTCATTCCAGACGGTCGGTCTATGGATCCATCATCCAGTCATACCAACCGGTCGGTCTACGGATCCATCATCCAGTCATACCAACCGGTCGGTCTATGGATCCATCATCCAGTCATACCAACCGGTCGGTCTATGGATCCATCATCCAGTCATACCAGACTGTCGGTCTACGGATCCATCATCCAGTCATACCAACCGGTCGGTCTATGGATCCATCATCCAGTCATACCAGACTGTCGGTCTACGGATCCATCATCCAGTCATACCAGACGGTCGGTCTACGGATCCATCATCTAGTCATACCAGACGATCGGTCTACGGATCCATCATCTAGTCATACCAACCGGTCGGTTTTCGGCTCCATCATCTAGTCATACCAACCGGTAGGTCTACGGATCCATCATCTAGTCATACCAGACGGTCGGTCTACGGATCCATCATCAAGTCATACCAGACGGTCGGTCTACGGATCCATCCTCTAGTCATACCAGACAGTCGGTCTACGGATCCATCATCCAGTCATACCAGACTGTCGGTCTACGGATCCATCATCTAGTCATACCAGACGGTCGGTCTACGGATCCATCATCGAGTCATACCAGACGGTCGGTCTACGGATCCATCATCCAGTCATACCAACCGGTCGGTCTACGGATCCATCATCTAGTCATACCAGACAGTCGGTCTACGGATCCATCATCCAGTCATACCAACCGGTCGGTCTAAGGATCCATCATCCAGTCATACCAGACGGTCGGTCTACGGATCAATCATCCAGTCATACCAGACGGTCGGTCTACGGATCCATCATCTAGGCATACCAACCGGTCGGTCTACGGATCCATCATCCAGTCATACCAACCGGTCGGTCTACGGATCCATCATCCAGTCATACAAACCGGTCGGTCTACGGATCCATCATCTAGTCATACCACACGGTCGGTCTACGGATCCATCATCCAGTCATACCAACCGGTCGGTCTACGGATCCATCATCCAGTCACACCAGACAGTCGGTCTACGGATCCATCATCTAGTCATACCAGACAGTCGGTCTACGGATCCATCATCCAGTCATACCAACCGTTCGGTCTACGGATCCATCATCCAGTCATACCAGACGGTTGGTCTACGGATCCATCATCCAGTCATACCAACCGGTAGGTCTACGGATCCATCATCTAGTCATACCAGACGGTCGGTCTACGGATCCATCATCGAGTCATACCAACCGGTCGGTCTACGGATCCATCATCCAGTCATACCAGACGGTCGGTCTACGGATCCATCATCCAGTCATACCAACCGGTCGGTCTACGGATCCATCATCTAGTCATACCAGACAGTCGGTCTACGGATCCATCATCCAGTCATACCAACCGGTCGGTCTACGGATCCATCATCCAGTCATACCAACCGGTCGGTCTACGGATCCATCATCCAGTCATACCAACCGGTCGGTCTACGGATCCATCATCCAGTCATACCAACCGGTCGGTCTATGGATCCATCATCCAGTCATACCAGACTGTCGGTCTACGGATCCATCATCCAGTCATACCAGACGGTCGGTCTACGGATCCATCATCCAGTCATACCAACCGGTCGGTCTACGGATCCATCATCCAGTCATACCAGACGGTCGGTCTACGGATCCATCATCCAGTCATACCAGACGGTCGGTCTACGGATCCATCATCTAGTCATACCAACCGGTCGGTCTACGGATCCATCATCCAATCATACCAACCGGTCGGTCTACGGATCCATCATCCAGTCATACCAACCGGTCGGTCTACGGATCCATCATCTAGTCATACCACACGGTCGGTCTACGGATCCATCATCCAGTCATACCAACCGGTCGGTCTACGGATCCATCATCCAGTCACACCAGACAGTCGGTCTACGGATCCATCATCTAGTCATACCAGACAGTCGGTCTACGTATCCATCATCCAGTCATACCAACCGTTCGGTCTACAGATCCATCATCCAGTCATACCAGACGATCGGTCTACGGATCCATCATCAAGTCATACCAGACGGTCGGTCTACGGATCCATCCTCTAGTCATACCAGACGGTCGGTCTACGGATCCATCATCGAGTCATACCAGACGGTCGGTCTACGGATCCATCATCGAGTCATACCAGACGGTCGGTCTACGGATCCATCATCGAGTCATACGAGACGGTCGGTCTACTCATCCATCATCGAGTCATACCAGACGGTCGGTCTACGGATCCATCATCCAGTCATACCAACCGGTCGGTCTACGGATCCATTATCCAGTCATACCAGACAGTCGGTCTACGGATCCATCATCCAGTCATACCAACCGGTCGGTCTACGGATCCATCATCCAGTCATACCAACCGGTCGGTCTACGGATCCATCATCTAGTCATACCAACCGGTTGATCTACGGATCCATCCTCTAGTCATACCAACCGGTCGGTCTACGGATCCACATTCCAGTCATTCCAGACGGTCGGTCTATGGATCCATCATCCAGTCATACCAACCGGTCGGTCTACGGATCCATCATCCAGTCATACCAACCGGTCGGTCTATGGATCCATCATCCAGTCATACCAACCGGTCGGTCTATGGATCCATCATCCAGTCATACCAGACTGTCGGTCTACGGATCCATCATCCAGTCATACCAACCGGTCGGTCTATGGATCCATCATCCAGTCATACCAGACTGTCGGTCTACGGATCCATCATCCAGTCATACCAGACGGTCGGTCTACGGATCCATCATCTAGTCATACCAGACGATCGGTCTACGGATCCATCATCTAGTCATACCAACCGGTCGGTTTTCGGCTCCATCATCTAGTCATACCAACCGGTAGGTCTACGGATCCATCATCTAGTCATACCAGACGGTCGGTCTACGGATCCATCATCAAGTCATACCAGACGGTCGGTCTACGGATCCATCCTCTAGTCATACCAGACAGTCGGTCTACGGATCCATCATCCAGTCATACCAGACTGTCGGTCTACGGATCCATCATCTAGTCATACCAGACGGTCGGTCTACGGATCCATCATCGAGTCATACCAGACGGTCGGTCTACGGATCCATCATCCAGTCATACCAACCGGTCGGTCTACGGATCCATCATCTAGTCATACCAGACAGTCGGTCTACGGATCCATCATCCAGTCATACCAACCGGTCGGTCTACGGATCCATCCTCTAGTCATACCAGACAGTCGGTCTACGGATCCATCATCCAGTCATACCAACCGGTCGGTCTACGGATCCATCATCCAGTCATACCAACCGGTCGGTCTACGGATCCATCATCCAGTCATACCAGACTGTCGGTCTACGGATCCATCATCCAGTCATACCAGACGGTCGGTCTACGGATCCATCAAGCAGTCATACCAACCAGTCGGTCTACGGATCCATCATCCAGTCATACCAGACGGTCGGTCTACGGATCCATCATCCAGTCATACCAGACGGTCGGTCTACGGATCCATCATCTAGTCATACCAACCGGTCGGTCTACGGATCCATCATCCAATCATACCAACCGGTCGGTCTACGGATCCATCATCCAGTCATACCAACCGGTCGGTCTACGGATCCATCATCTAGTCATACCACACGGTCGGTCTACGGATCCATCATCCAGTCATACCAACCGGTCGGTCTACGGATCCATCATCCAGTCACACCAGACAGTCGGTCTACGGATCCATCATCTAGTCATACCAGACAGTCGGTCTACGTATCCATCATCCAGTCATACCAACCGTTCGGTCTACAGATCCATCATCCAGTCATACCAGACGGTCGGTCTACGGATCCATCATCCAGTCATACCAACCGGTAGGTCTACGGATCCATCATCTAGTCATACCAGACGGTCGGTCTACGGATCCATCATCAAGTCATACCAGACGGTCGGTCTACGGATCCATCCTCTAGTCATACCAGACAGTCGGTCTACGGATCCATCATCCAGTCATACCAACCGGTCGGTCTACGGATCCATCATCTAGTCATACCAGACGGTCGGTCTACGGATCCATCATCGAGTCATACCAGACGGTCGGTCTACGGATCCATCATCGAGTCATACCAGACGGTCAGTCTACGGATCCATCATCGAGTCATACCAGACGGTCGGTCTACGGATCCATCATCGAGTCATACGAGACGGTCAGTCTACTCATCCATCATCGAGTCATACCAGACGGTCGGTCTACGGATCCATCATCCAGTCATACCAACCGGTCGGTCTACGGATCCATTATCCAGTCATACCAGACAGTCGGTCTACGGATCCATCATCCAGTCATACCAACCGGTCGGTCTACGGATCCATCATCCAGTCATACCAACCGGTCGGTCTACGGATCCATCATCTAGTCATACCAACCGGTTGATCTACGGATCCATCCTCTAGTCATACCAACCTGTCGGTCTACGGATCCACATTCCAGTCATTCCAGACGGTCGGTCTATGGATCCATCATCCAGTCATACCAACCGGTCGGTCTACGGATCCATCATCCAGTCATACCAACCGGTCGGTCTATGGATCCATCATCCAGTCATACCAACCGGTCGGTCTATGGATCCATCATCCAGTCATACCAGACTGTCGGTCTACGGATCCATCATCCAGTCATACCAACCGGTCGGTCTATGGATCCATCATCCAGTCATACCAGACTGTCGGTCTACGGATCCATCATCCAGTCATACCAGACGGTCGGTCTACGGATCCATCATCTAGTCATACCAGACGATCGGTCTACGGATCCATCATCTAGTCATACCAACCGGTCGGTCTACGGCTCCATCATCTAGTCATACCAACCGGTAGGTCTACGGATCCATCATCTAGTCATACCAGACGGTCGGTCTACGGATCCATCATCAAGTCATACCAGACGGTCGGTCTACGGATCCATCCTCTAGTCATACCAGACAGTCGGTCTACGGATCCATCATCCAGTCATACCAGACTGTCGGTCTACGGATCCATCATCTAGTCATACCAGACGGTCGGTCTACGGATCCATCATCGAGTCATACCAGACGGTCGGTCTACGGATCCATCATCGAGTCATACCAGATGGTCGGTCTACGGATCCATCATCGAGTCATACCAGACGGTCGGTCTACGGATCCATCATCGAGTCATACCAGACGGTCGGTCTACGGATCCATCATCGAGTCATACCAGACGGTCGGACTACGGATCCATCATCCAGTCATACCAACCGGTCGGTCTACGGATCCATCCTCCAGTCATACCAACCGGTCGGTCTACGGATCCATCATCTAGTCATACCAACCGGTTGATCTACGGATCCATCATCTAATCATACCAACCGGTCGGTCTATGGATCCATCATCCAGTCATACCAACCGGTCGGTCTACGGATCCATCATCCAGTCATACCAACCGGTCGGTCTACGGATCCATTATCCAGTCATACCTGACGGTCGGTCTACGGATCCATCATCTAGTCACACCAACCGGCCGGTCTACGGATCCATCATCGAGTCATACCAGACGGTCGGTCTACGGATCCATCATCGAGTCATACCAGACGGTCGGTCTACGGATCCATCATCGAGTCATACCAGACGGTCGGTCTACGGATCCATCATCGAGTCATACGAGACGGTCGGTCTACTCATCCATCATCGAGTCATACCAGACGGTCGGTCTACGGATCCATCATCCAGTCATACCAACCGGTCGGTCTACGGATCCATTATCCAGTCATACCAGACAGTCGGTCTACGGATCCATCATCCAGTCATACCAACCGGTCGGTCTACGGATCCATCATCCAGTCATACCAACCGGTCGGTCTACGGATCCATCATCTAGTCATACCAGACAGTCGGTCTACGGATCCATCATCCAGTCATACCAACCGGCCGGTCTACGGATCCATCATCTAGTCATACCAGACAGTCGGTCTACGGATCCATCATCCAGTCATACCAACCGGTCGGTCTACGGATCCATCATCCAGTCATACCAACCGGTCGGTCTACGGATCCATCATCTAGTCATACCAACCGGTTGATCTACGGATCCATCATCTAATCATACCAACCGGTCGGTCTATGGATCCATCATCCAGTCATACCAACCGGTCGGTCTACGGATCCATCATCTAGTCATACCAACCGGTCGGTCTACGGATCCATTATCCAGTCATACCAGACAGTCGGTCTACGGATCCATCATCCAGTCATACCAACCGGTCGGTCTACGGATCCATCATCCAATCATACCAACCGGTCGGTCTACGGATCCATCATCCAGTCATACCAACCGGTCGGTCTACGGATCCATCATCTAGTCATACCACACGGTCGGTCTACGGATCCATCATCCAGTCATACCAACCGGTCGGTCTACGGATCCATCATCCAGTCACACCAGACAGTCGGTCTACGGATCCATCATCTAGTCATACCAGACAGTCGGTCTACGTATCGATCATCCAGTCATACCAACCGTTCGGTCTACAGATCCATCATCCAGTCATACCAGACGGTCGGTCTACGGATCCATCATCCAGTCATACCAACCGGTAGGTCTACGGATCCATCATCTAGTCATACCAGACGATCGGTCTACGGATCCATCATCAAGTCATACCAGACGGTCGGTCTACGGATCCATCCTCTAGTCATACCAGACAGTCGGTCTACGGATCCATCATCCAGTCATACCAACCGGTCGGTCTACGGATCAATCATCTAGTCATACCAGACGGTCGGTCTACGGATCCATCATCGAGTCATACCAGACGGTCGGTCTACGGATCCATCATCGAGTCATACCAGACGGTCGGTCTACGGATCCATCATCGAGTCATACCAGACGGTCGGTCTACGGATCCATCATCGAGTCATACGAGACGGTCGGTCTACTCATCCATCATCGAGTCATACCAGACGGTCGGTCTACGGATCCATCATCCAGTCATACCAACCGGTCGGTCTACGGATCCATTATCCAGTCATACCAGACAGTCGGTCTACGGATCCATCATCCAGTCATACCAACCGGTCGGTCTACGGATCCATCATCCAGTCATACCAACCGGTCGGTCTACGGATCCATCATCTAGTCATACCAGACAGTCGGTCTACGGATCCATCATCCAGTCATACCAACCGGCCGGTCTACGGATCCATCATCTAGTCATACCAGACAGTCGGTCTACGGATCCATCATCCAGTCATACCAACCGGTCGGTCTACGGATCCATCATCCAGTCATACCAACCGGTCGGTCTACGGATCCATCATCTAGTCATACCAACCGGTTGATCTACGGATCCATCATCTAATCATACCAACCGGTCGGTCTATGGATCCATCATCCAGTCATACCAACCGGTCGGTCTACGGATCCATCATCCAGTCATACCAACCGGTCGGTCTATGGATCCATCATCCAGTCATACCAGACTGTCGGTCTACGGATCAATCATCCAGTCATACCAGACGGTCGGTCTACGGATCCATCATCCAGTCATACCAACCGGTCGGTCTAAGGATCCATCATCCAGTCATACCAGACGGTCGGTCTACGGATCAATCATCCAGTCATACCAGACGGTCGGTCTACGGATCCATCATCTAGGCATACCAACCGGTCGGTCTACGGATCCATCATCCAGTCATACCAACCGGTCGGTCTACGGATCCATCATCCAGTCATACAAACCGGTCGGTCTACGGATCCATCATCTAGTCATACCACACGGTCGGTCTACGGATCCATCATCCAGTCATACCAACCGGTCGGTCTAAGGATCCATCATCCAATCACACCAGACAGTCGGTCTACGGATCCATCATCTAGTCATACCAGACAGTCGGTCTACGGATCCATCATCCAGTCATACCAACCGTTCGGTCTACGGATCCATCATCCAGTCATACCAGACGGTTGGTCTACGGATCCATCATCCAGTCATACCAACCGGTAGGTCTACGGATCCATCATCTAGTCATACCAGACGGTCGGTCTACGGATCCATCATCGAGTCATACCAACCGGTCGGTCTACGGATCCATCATCCAGTCATACCAGACGGTCGGTCTACGGATCCATCATCCAGTCATACCAACCGGTCGGTCTACGGATCCATCATCTAGTCATACCAGACAGTCGGTCTACGGATCCATCATCCAGTCATACCAACCGGTCGGTCTACGGATCCATCATCCAGTCATACCAACCGGTCGGTCTACGGATCCATCATCCAGTCATACCAACCGGTCGGTCTACGGATCCATCATCCAGTCATACCAACCGGTCGGTCTATGGATCCATCATCCAGTCATACCAGACTGTCGGTCTACGGATCCATCATCCAGTCATACCAGACGGTCGGTCTACGGATCCATCATCCAGTCATACCAACCGGTCGGTCTACGGATCCATCATCCAGTCATACCAGACGGTCGGTCTACGGATCCATCATCCAGTCATACCAGACGGTCGGTCTACGGATCCATCATCTAGTCATACCAACCGGTCGGTCTACGGATCCATCATCCAATCATACCAACCGGTCGGTCTACGGATCCATCATCCAGTCATACCAACCGGTCGGTCTACGGATCCATCATCTAGTCATACCACACGGTCGGTCTACGGATCCATCATCCAGTCATACCAACCGGTCGGTCTACGGATCCATCATCCAGTCACACCAGACAGTCGGTCTACGGATCCATCATCTAGTCATACCAGACAGTCGGTCTACGTATCCATCATCCAGTCATACCAACCGTTCGGTCTACAGATCCATCATCCAGTCATACCAGACGGTCGGTCTACGGATCCATCATCCAGTCATACCAACCGGTAGGTCTACGGATCCATCATCTAGTCATACCAGACGATCGGTCTACGGATCCATCATCAAGTCATACCAGACGGTCGGTCTACGGATCCATCCTCTAGTCATACCAGACAGTCGGTCTACGGATCCATCATCCAGTCATACCAACCGGTCGGTCTACGGATCAATCATCTAGTCATACCAGACGGTCGGTCTACGGATCCATCATCGAGTCATACCAGACGGTCGGTCTACGGATCCATCATCGAGTCATACCAGACGGTCGGTCTACGGATCCATCATCGAGTCATACCAGACGGTCGGTCTACGGATCCATCATCGAGTCATACGAGACGGTCGGTCTACTCATCCATCATCGAGTCATACCAGACGGTCGGTCTACGGATCCATCATCCAGTCATACCAACCGGTCGGTCTACGGATCCATTATCCAGTCATACCAGACAGTCGGTCTACGGATCCATCATCCAGTCATACCAACCGGTCGGTCTACGGATCCATCATCCAGTCATACCAACCGGTCGGTCTACGGATCCATCATCTAGTCATACCAACCGGTTGATCTACGGATCCATCCTCTAGTCATACCAACCGGTCGGTCTACGGATCCACATTCCAGTCATTCCAGACGGTCGGTCTATGGATCCATCATCCAGTCATACCAACCGGTCGGTCTACGGATCCATCATCCAGTCATACCAACCGGTCGGTCTATGGATCCATCATCCAGTCATACCAACCGGTCGGTCTATGGATCCATCATCCAGTCATACCAGACTGTCGGTCTACGGATCCATCATCCAGTCATACCAACCGGTCGGTCTATGGATCCATCATCCAGTCATACCAGACTGTCGGTCTACGGATCCATCATCCAGTCATACCAGACGGTCGGTCTACGGATCCATCATCTAGTCATACCAGACGATCGGTCTACGGATCCATCATCTAGTCATACCAACCGGTCGGTTTTCGGCTCCATCATCTAGTCATACCAACCGGTAGGTCTACGGATCCATCATCTAGTCATACCAGACGGTCGGTCTACGGATCCATCATCAAGTCATACCAGACGGTCGGTCTACGGATCCATCCTCTAGTCATACCAGACAGTCGGTCTACGGATCCATCATCCAGTCATACCAGACTGTCGGTCTACGGATCCATCATCTAGTCATACCAGACGGTCGGTCTACGGATCCATCATCGAGTCATACCAGACGGTCGGTCTACGGATCCATCATCCAGTCATACCAACCGGTCGGTCTACGGATCCATCATCTAGTCATACCAGACAGTCGGTCTACGGATCCATCATCCAGTCATACCAACCGGTCGGTCTACGGATCCATCCTCTAGTCATACCAGACAGTCGGTCTACGGATCCATCATCCAGTCATACCAACCGGTCGGTCTACGGATCCATCATCCAGTCATACCAACCGGTCGGTCTACGGATCCATCATCCAGTCATACCAGACTGTCGGTCTACGGATCCATCATCCAGTCATACCAGACGGTCGGTCTACGGATCCATCAAGCAGTCATACCAACCAGTCGGTCTACGGATCCATCATCCAGTCATACCAGACGGTCGGTCTACGGATCCATCATCCAGTCATACCAGACGGTCGGTCTACGGATCCATCATCTAGTCATACCAACCGGTCGGTCTACGGATCCATCATCCAATCATACCAACCGGTCGGTCTACGGATCCATCATCCAGTCATACCAACCGGTCGGTCTACGGATCCATCATCTAGTCATACCACACGGTCGGTCTACGGATCCATCATCCAGTCATACCAACCGGTCGGTCTACGGATCCATCATCCAGTCACACCAGACAGTCGGTCTACGGATCCATCATCTAGTCATACCAGACAGTCGGTCTACGTATCCATCATCCAGTCATACCAACCGTTCGGTCTACAGATCCATCATCCAGTCATACCAGACGGTCGGTCTACGGATCCATCATCCAGTCATACCAACCGGTAGGTCTACGGATCCATCATCTAGTCATACCAGACGGTCGGTCTACGGATCCATCATCAAGTCATACCAGACGGTCGGTCTACGGATCCATCCTCTAGTCATACCAGACAGTCGGTCTACGGATCCATCATCCAGTCATACCAACCGGTCGGTCTACGGATCCATCATCTAGTCATACCAGACGGTCGGTCTACGGATCCATCATCGAGTCATACCAGACGGTCGGTCTACGGATCCATCATCGAGTCATACCAGACGGTCAGTCTACGGATCCATCATCGAGTCATACCAGACGGTCGGTCTACGGATCCATCATCGAGTCATACGAGACGGTCAGTCTACTCATCCATCATCGAGTCATACCAGACGGTCGGTCTACGGATCCATCATCCAGTCATACCAACCGGTCGGTCTACGGATCCATTATCCAGTCATACCAGACAGTCGGTCTACGGATCCATCATCCAGTCATACCAACCGGTCGGTCTACGGATCCATCATCCAGTCATACCAACCGGTCGGTCTACGGATCCATCATCTAGTCATACCAACCGGTTGATCTACGGATCCATCCTCTAGTCATACCAACCTGTCGGTCTACGGATCCACATTCCAGTCATTCCAGACGGTCGGTCTATGGATCCATCATCCAGTCATACCAACCGGTCGGTCTACGGATCCATCATCCAGTCATACCAACCGGTCGGTCTATGGATCCATCATCCAGTCATACCAACCGGTCGGTCTATGGATCCATCATCCAGTCATACCAGACTGTCGGTCTACGGATCCATCATCCAGTCATACCAACCGGTCGGTCTATGGATCCATCATCCAGTCATACCAGACTGTCGGTCTACGGATCCATCATCCAGTCATACCAGACGGTCGGTCTACGGATCCATCATCTAGTCATACCAGACGATCGGTCTACGGATCCATCATCTAGTCATACCAACCGGTCGGTCTACGGCTCCATCATCTAGTCATACCAACCGGTAGGTCTACGGATCCATCATCTAGTCATACCAGACGGTCGGTCTACGGATCCATCATCAAGTCATACCAGACGGTCGGTCTACGGATCCATCCTCTAGTCATACCAGACAGTCGGTCTACGGATCCATCATCCAGTCATACCAGACTGTCGGTCTACGGATCCATCATCTAGTCATACCAGACGGTCGGTCTACGGATCCATCATCGAGTCATACCAGACGGTCGGTCTACGGATCCATCATCGAGTCATACCAGACGGTCGGTCTACGGATCCATCATCGAGTCATACCAGACGGTCGGTCTACGGATCCATCATCGAGTCATACCAGACGGTCGGTCTACGGATCCATCATCGAGTCATACCAGACGGTCGGACTACGGATCCATCATCCAGTCATACCAACCGGTCGGTCTACGGATCCATCCTCCAGTCATACCAACCGGTCGGTCTACGGATCCATCATCTAGTCATACCAACCGGTTGATCTACGGATCCATCATCTAATCATACCAACCGGTCGGTCTATGGATCCATCATCCAGTCATACCAACCGGTCGGTCTACGGATCCATCATCCAGTCATACCAACCGGTCGGTCTACGGATCCATTATCCAGTCATACCTGACGGTCGGTCTACGGATCCATCATCTAGTCACACCAACCGGCCGGTCTACGGATCCATCATCTAGTCATACCAGACAGTCGGTCTACGGATCCATCATCCAGTCATACCAACCGGTCGGTCTACGGATCCATCATCCAGTCATACCAACCGGTCGGTCTACGGATCCATCATCTAGTCATACCAACCGGTTGATCTACGGATCCATCATCTAATCATACCAACCGGTCGGTCTATGGATCCATCATCCAGTCATACCAACCGGTCGGTCTACGGATCCATCATCCAGTCATACCAGACGGTCGGTCTATGGATCCATCATCCAGTCATACCAGACTGTCGGTCTACGGATCCATCATCCAGTCATACCAACCGGTCGGTCTAAGGATCCATTATCCAGTCATACCAGACAGTCGGTCTACGGATCCATCATCCAGTCATACCAGACGGTCGGTCTACGGATCCATCATCTAGGCATACCAACCGGTCGGTCTACGGATCCATCATCCAGTCATACCAACCGGTCGGTCTACGGATCCATCATCCAGTCATACCAACCGGTCGGTCTACGGATCCATCATCTAGTCATACCACACGGTCGGTCTACGGATCCATCATCCAGTCATACCAACCGGTCGGTCTACGGATCCATCATCCAGTCACACCAGACAGTCGGTCTACGGATCCATCATCTAGTCATACCAGACAGTCGGTCTACGGATCCATCATCCAGTCATACCAACCGTTCGGTCTACGGATCCATCATCCAGTCATACCAGACGGTTGGTCTACGGATCCATCATCCAGTCATACCAACCGGTAGGTCTACGGATCCATCATCTAGTCATACCAGACGGTCGGTCTATGGATCCATCATCGAGTCATACCAACCGGTCGGTCTATGGATCCATCATCCAGTCATACCAGATGGTCGGTCTACGGATCCATCATCCAGTCATACCAACCGGTCGGTCTACGGATCCATCATCTAGTCATACCAGACAGTCGGTCTACGGATCCATCATCCAGTCATACCAACCGGTCGGTCTACGGATCCATCCTCTAGTCATACCAGACAGTCGGTCTACGGATCCATCATCCAGTCATACCAACCGGTCGGTCTACGGATCCATCATCCAGTCATACCAACCGGTCGGTCTATGGATCCATCATCCAGTCATACCAGACTGTCGGTCTACGGATCCATAATCCAGTCATACCAGACGGTCGGTCTACGGATCCATCATCCAGTCATACCAACCGGTCGGTCTACGGATCCATCATCCAGTCATACCAGACGGTCGGTCTACGGATCCATCATCCAGTCATACCAGACGGTCGGTCTACGGATCCATCATCTAGTCATACCAACCGGTCGGTCTACGGATCCATCATCCAATCATACCAACCGGTCGGTCTACGGGTCCATCATCCAGTCATACCAACCGGTCGGTCTACGGATCCATCATCTAGTCATACCACACGGTCGGTCTACGGATCCATCATCCAGTCATACCAACCGGTCGGTCTACGGATCCATCATCCAGTCACACCAGACAGTCGGTCTACGGATCCATCATCTAGTCATACCAGACAGTCGGTCTACGTATCCATCATCCAGTCATACCAACCGTTCGGTCTACAGATCCATCATCGAGTCATACCAGACGGTCGGTCTACGGATCCATCATCGAGTCATACCAGACGGTCGGTCTACGGATCCATCATCGAGTCATACGAGACGGTCGGTCTACTCATCCATCATCGAGTCATACCAGACGGTCGGTCTACGGATCCATCATCCAGTCATACCAACCGGTTGGTCTACGGATCCATTATCCAGTCATACCAGACAGTCGGTCTACGGATCCATCATCCAGTCACACCAGACAGTCGGTCTACGGATCCATCATCTAGTCATACCAGACAGTCGGTCTACGTATCCATCATCCAGTCATACCAACCGTTCGGTCTACAGATCCATCATCCAGTCATACCAGACGGTCGGTCTACGGATCCATCATCCAGTCATACCAACCGGTAGGTCTACGGATCCATCATCTAGTCATACCAGACGATCGGTCTACGGATCCATCATCAAGTCATACCAGACGGTCGGTCTACGGATCCATCCTCTAGTCATACCAGACAGTCGGTCTACGGATCCATCATCCAGTCATACCAACCGGTCGGTCTACGGATCAATCATCTAGTCATACCAGACGGTCGGTCTACGGATCCATCATCGAGTCATACCAGACGGTCGGTCTACGGATCCATCATCGAGTCATACCAGACGGTCGGTCTACGGATCCATCATCGAGTCATACCAGACGGTCGGTCTACGGATCCATCATCGAGTCATACGAGACGGTCGGTCTACTCATCCATCATCGAGTCATACCAGACGGTCGGTCTACGGATCCATCATCCAGTCATACCAACCGGTCGGTCTACGGATCCATTATCCAGTCATACCAGACAGTCGGTCTACGGATCCATCATCCAGTCATACCAACCGGTCGGTCTACGGATCCATCATCCAGTCATACCAACCGGTCGGTCTACGGATCCATCATCTAGTCATACCAACCGGTTGATCTACGGATCCATCATCCAGTCATACCAACCGGTCGGTCTATGGATCCATCATCCAGTCATACCAACCGGTCGGTCTATGGATCCATCATCCAGTCATACCAGACTGTCGGTCTACGGATCCATCATCCAGTCATACCAACCGGTCGGTCTATGGATCCATCATCCAGTCATACCAGACTGTCGGTCTACGGATCCATCATCCAGTCATACCAGACGGTCGGTCTACGGATCCATCATCTAGTCATACCAGACGATCGGTCTACGGATCCATCATCTAGTCATACCAACCGGTCGGTTTTCGGCTCCATCATCTAGTCATACCAACCGGTAGGTCTACGGATCCATCATCTAGTCATACCAGACGGTCGGTCTACGGATCCATCATCAAGTCATACCAGACGGTCGGTCTACGGATCCATCCTCTAGTCATACCAGACAGTCGGTCTACGGATCCATCATCCAGTCATACCAGACTGTCGGTCTACGGATCCATCATCTAGTCATACCAGACGGTCGGTCTACGGATCCATCATCGAGTCATACCAGACGGTCGGTCTACGGATCCATCATCCAGTCATACCAACCGGTCGGTCTACGGATCCATCATCTAGTCATACCAGACAGTCGGTCTACGGATCCATCATCCAGTCATACCAACCGGTCGGTCTACGGATCCATCCTCTAGTCATACCAGACAGTCGGTCTACGGATCCATCATCCAGTCATACCAACCGGTCGGTCTACGGATCCATCATCCAGTCATACCAACCGGTCGGTCTACGGATCCATCATCCAGTCATACCAGACTGTCGGTCTACGGATCCATCATCCAGTCATACCAGACGGTCGGTCTACGGATCCATCAAGCAGTCATACCAACCAGTCGGTCTACGGATCCATCATCCAGTCATACCAGACGGTCGGTCTACGGATCCATCATCCAGTCATACCAGACGGTCGGTCTACGGATCCATCATCTAGTCATACCAACCGGTCGGTCTACGGATCCATCATCCAATCATACCAACCGGTCGGTCTACGGATCCATCATCCAGTCATACCAACCGGTCGGTCTACGGATCCATCATCTAGTCATACCACACGGTCGGTCTACGGATCCATCATCCAGTCATACCAACCGGTCGGTCTACGGATCCATCATCCAGTCACACCAGACAGTCGGTCTACGGATCCATCATCTAGTCATACCAGACAGTCGGTCTACGTATCCATCATCCAGTCATACCAACCGTTCGGTCTACAGATCCATCATCCAGTCATACCAGACGGTCGGTCTACGGATCCATCATCCAGTCATACCAACCGGTAGGTCTACGGATCCATCATCTAGTCATACCAGACGGTCGGTCTACGGATCCATCATCAAGTCATACCAGACGGTCGGTCTACGGATCCATCCTCTAGTCATACCAGACAGTCGGTCTACGGATCCATCATCCAGTCATACCAACCGGTCGGTCTACGGATCCATCATCTAGTCATACCAGACGGTCGGTCTACGGATCCATCATCGAGTCATACCAGACGGTCGGTCTACGGATCCATCATCGAGTCATACCAGACGGTCAGTCTACGGATCCATCATCGAGTCATACCAGACGGTCGGTCTACGGATCCATCATCGAGTCATACGAGACGGTCAGTCTACTCATCCATCATCGAGTCATACCAGACGGTCGGTCTACGGATCCATCATCCAGTCATACCAACCGGTCGGTCTACGGATCCATTATCCAGTCATACCAGACAGTCGGTCTACGGATCCATCATCCAGTCATACCAACCGGTCGGTCTACGGATCCATCATCCAGTCATACCAACCGGTCGGTCTACGGATCCATCATCTAGTCATACCAACCGGTTGATCTACGGATCCATCCTCTAGTCATACCAACCTGTCGGTCTACGGATCCACATTCCAGTCATTCCAGACGGTCGGTCTATGGATCCATCATCCAGTCATACCAACCGGTCGGTCTACGGATCCATCATCCAGTCATACCAACCGGTCGGTCTATGGATCCATCATCCAGTCATACCAACCGGTCGGTCTATGGATCCATCATCCAGTCATACCAGACTGTCGGTCTACGGATCCATCATCCAGTCATACCAACCGGTCGGTCTATGGATCCATCATCCAGTCATACCAGACTGTCGGTCTACGGATCCATCATCCAGTCATACCAGACGGTCGGTCTACGGATCCATCATCTAGTCATACCAGACGATCGGTCTACGGATCCATCATCTAGTCATACCAACCGGTCGGTCTACGGCTCCATCATCTAGTCATACCAACCGGTAGGTCTACGGATCCATCATCTAGTCATACCAGACGGTCGGTCTACGGATCCATCATCAAGTCATACCAGACGGTCGGTCTACGGATCCATCCTCTAGTCATACCAGACAGTCGGTCTACGGATCCATCATCCAGTCATACCAGACTGTCGGTCTACGGATCCATCATCTAGTCATACCAGACGGTCGGTCTACGGATCCATCATCGAGTCATACCAGACGGTCGGTCTACGGATCCATCATCGAGTCATACCAGACGGTCGGTCTACGGATCCATCATCGAGTCATACCAGACGGTCGGTCTACGGATCCATCATCGAGTCATACCAGACGGTCGGTCTACGGATCCATCATCGAGTCATACCAGACGGTCGGACTACGGATCCATCATCCAGTCATACCAACCGGTCGGTCTACGGATCCATCCTCCAGTCATACCAACCGGTCGGTCTACGGATCCATCATCTAGTCATACCAACCGGTTGATCTACGGATCCATCATCTAATCATACCAACCGGTCGGTCTATGGATCCATCATCCAGTCATACCAACCGGTCGGTCTACGGATCCATCATCCAGTCATACCAACCGGTCGGTCTACGGATCCATTATCCAGTCATACCTGACGGTCGGTCTACGGATCCATCATCTAGTCACACCAACCGGCCGGTCTACGGATCCATCATCTAGTCATACCAGACAGTCGGTCTACGGATCCATCATCCAGTCATACCAACCGGTCGGTCTACGGATCCATCATCCAGTCATACCAACCGGTCGGTCTACGGATCCATCATCTAGTCATACCAACCGGTTGATCTACGGATCCATCATCTAATCATACCAACCGGTCGGTCTATGGATCCATCATCCAGTCATACCAACCGGTCGGTCTACGGATCCATCATCCAGTCATACCAACCGGTCGGTCTATGGATCCATCATCCAGTCATACCAGACTGTCGGTCTACGGATCCATCATCCAGTCATACCAACCGGTCGGTCTAAGGATCCATTATCCAGTCATACCAGACAGTCGGTCTACGGATCCATCATCCAGTCATACCAGACGGTCGGTCTACGGATCCATCATCTAGGCATACCAACCGGTCGGTCTACGGATCCATCATCCAGTCATACCAACCGGTCGGTCTACGGATCCATCATCCAGTCATACCAACCGGTCGGTCTACAGATCCATCATCTAGTCATACCACACGGTCGGTCTACGGATCCATCATCCAGTCATACCAACCGGTCGGTCTACGGATCCATCATCCAGTCACACCAGACAGTCGGTCTACGGATCCATCATCTAGTCATACCAGACAGTCGGTCTACGGATCCATCATCCAGTCATACCAACCGTTCGGTCTACGGATCCATCATCCAGTCATACCAGACGGTTGGTCTACGGATCCATCATCCAGTCATACCAACCGGTAGGTCTACGGATCCATCATCTAGTCATACCAGACGGTCGGTCTATGGATCCATCATCGAGTCATACCAACCGGTCGGTCTATGGATCCATCATCCAGTCATACCAGATGGTCGGTCTACGGATCCATCATCCAGTCATACCAACCGGTCGGTCTACGGATCCATCATCTAGTCATACCAGACAGTCGGTCTACGGATCCATCATCCAGTCATACCAACCGGTCGGTCTACGGATCCATCCTCTAGTCATACCAGACAGTCGGTCTACGGATCCATCATCCAGTCATACCAACCGGTCGGTCTACGGATCCATCATCCAGTCATACCAACCGGTCGGTCTATGGATCCATCATCCAGTCATACCAGACTGTCGGTCTACGGATCCATAATCCAGTCATACCAGACGGTCGGTCTACGGATCCATCATCCAGTCATACCAACCGGTCGGTCTACGGATCCATCATCCAGTCATACCAGACGGTCGGTCTACGGATCCATCATCCAGTCATACCAGACGGTCGGTCTACGGATCCATCATCTAGTCATACCAACCGGTCGGTCTACGGATCCATCATCCAATCATACCAACCGGTCGGTCTACGGGTCCATCATCCAGTCATACCAACCGGTCGGTCTACGGATCCATCATCTAGTCATACCACACGGTCGGTCTACGGATCCATCATCCAGTCATACCAACCGGTCGGTCTACGGATCCATCATCCAGTCACACCAGACAGTCGGTCTACGGATCCATCATCTAGTCATACCAGACAGTCGGTCTACGTATCCATCATCCAGTCATACCAACCGTTCGGTCTACAGATCCATCATCGAGTCATACCAGACGGTCGGTCTACGGATCCATCATCGAGTCATACCAGACGGTCGGTCTACGGATCCATCATCGAGTCATACGAGACGGTCGGTCTACTCATCCATCATCGAGTCATACCAGACGGTCGGTCTACGGATCCATCATCCAGTCATACCAACCGGTTGGTCTACGGATCCATTATCCAGTCATACCAGACAGTCGGTCTACGGATCCATCATCCAGTCATACCAACCGGTCGGTCTACGGATCCATCATCCAGTCATACCAACCGGTCGGTCTACGGATCCATCATCTAGTCATACCAACCGGTTGATCTACGGATCCATCCTCTAGTCATACCAACCGGTCGGTCTACGGATCCACATTCCAGTCATTCCAGACGGTCGGTCTATGGATCCATCATCCAGTCATACCAACCGGTCGGTCTACGGATCCATCATCCAGTCATACCAACCTGTCGGTCTATGGATCCATCATCCAGTCATACCAACCGGTCGGTCTATGGATCCATCATCCAGTCATACCAGACTGTCGGTCTACGGATCCATCATCCAGTCATACCAACCGGTCGGTCTACGGATCCATCATCCAGTCATACCAGACTGTCGGTCTACGGATCCATCATCCAGTCATACCAGACGGTCGGTCTACGGATCCATCATCTAGTCATACCAGACGATCGGTCTACGGATCCATCATCTAGTCATACCAACCGGTCGGTCTACGGCTCCATCATCTAGTCATACCAACCGGTAGGTCTACGGATCCATCATCTAGTCATACCAGACGGTCGGTCTACGGATCCATCATCAAGTCATACCAGACGGTCGGTCTACGGATCCATCCTCTAGTCATACCAGACAGTCGGTCTACGGATCCATCATCCAGTCATACCAGACTGTCGGTCTACGGATCCATCATCTAGTCATACCAGACGGTCGGTCTACGGATCCATCATCGAGTCATACCAGACGGTCGGTCTACGGATCCATCATCGAGTCATACCAGACCGTCGGTCTACGGATCCATCATCGAGTCATACCAGACGGTCGGTCTACGGATCCATCATCGAGTCATACCAGACGGTCGGTCTACGGATCCATCATCGAGTCATACCAGACGGTCGGACTACAGATCCATCATCCAGTCATACCAACCGGTCGGTCTACGGATCCATCATCCAGTCATACCAACCGGTCGGTCTACGGATCCATCATCTAGTCATACCAACCGGTTGATCTAAGGATCCATCATCTAATCATACCAACCGGTCGGTCTATGGATCCATCATCCAGTCATACCAACCGGTCGGTCTACGGATCCATCATCCAGTCATACCAACCGGTCGGTCTACGGATCCATTATCCAGTCATACCTGACGGTCGGTCTACGGATCCATCATCTAGTCACACCAACCGGCCGGTCTACGGATCCATCATCTAGTCATACCAGACAGTCGGTCTACGGATCCATCATCCAGTCATACCAACCGGTCGGTCTACGGATCCATCATCCAGTCATACCAACCGGTCAGTCTACGGATCCATCATCTAGTCATACCAACCGGTTGATCTACGGATCCATCATCTAATCATACCAACCGGTCGGTCTATGGATCCATCATCCAGTCATACCAGACTGTCGGTCTACGGATCCATCATCCAGTCATACCAGACGGTCGGTCTACGGATCCATCATCCAGTCATACCAACCGGTCGGTCTAAGGATCCATCATCCAGTCATACCAGACGGTCAGTCTACGGATCAATCATCCAGTCATACCAGACGGTCGGTCTACGGATCCATCATCTAGGCATACCAACCGGTCGGTCTACGGATCCATCATCCAGTCATACCAACCGGTCGGTCTACGGATCCATCATCCAGTCATACCAACCGGTCGGTCTACGGATCCATCATCTAGTCATACCACACGGTCGGTCTACGGATCCATCATCCAGTCATACCAACCGGTCGGACTACGGATCCATCATCCAGTTACACCAGACAGTCGGTCTACGGATCCATCATCTAGTCATACCAGACAGTCGGTCTACGGATCCATCATCCAGTCATACCAACCGTTCGGTCTACGGATCCATCATCTAGTCATACCAGACGGTCGGTCTACGGATCCATCATCGAGTCATACCAACCGGTCGGTCTATGGATCCATCATCCAGTCATACCAGACGGTCGGTCTACGGATCCATCATCCAGTCATACCAACCGGACGGTCTACGGATCCATCATCTAGTCATACCAGACAGTCGGTCTACGGATCCATCATCCAGTCATACCAACCGGTCGGTCTACGGATCCATCCTCTAGTCATACCAGACAGTCGGTCTACGGATCCATCATCCAGTCATACCAACCGGTCGGTCTACGGATCCATCATCCAGTCATACCAACCGGTCGGTCTATGGATCCATCATTTAGTCAGACCAGACTGTCGGTCTACGGATCCATAATCCAGTCATACCAGACGGTCGGTCTACGGATCCATCATCCAGTCATACCAACCGGTCGGTCTACGGATCCATCATCCAGTCATACCAGACGGTCGGTCTACGGATCCATCATCCAGTCATACCAGACGGTCGGTCTACGGATCCATCATCTAGTCATACCAACCGGTCGGTCTACGGATCCATCATCCAATCATACCAACCGGTCGGTCTACGGATCCATCATCCAGTCATACCAACCGGTCGGTCTACGGATCCATCATCCAGTCATACCACACGGTCGGTCTACGGATCCATCATCCAGTCATACCAACCGGTCGGTCTACGGATCCATCATCCAGTCACACCAGACAGTCGGTCTACGGATCCATCATCTAGTCATACCAGACGGTCGGTCTACGTATCCATCATCCAGTCATACCAACCGTTCGGTCTACAGATCCATCATCCAGTCATACCAGACGGTCGGTCTACGGATCCATCATCCAGTCATACCAACCGGTAGGTCTACGGATCCATCATCTAGTCATACCAGACGGTCGGTCTACGGATCCATCATCAAGTCATACCAGACGGTCGGTCTACGGATCCATCCTCTAGTCATACCAGACAGTCGGTCTACGGATCCATCATCCAGTCATACCAACCGGTCGGTCTACGGATCCATCATCTAGTCATACCAGACGGTCGGTCTACGGATCCATCATCGAGTCATACCAGACGGTCGGTCTACGGATCCATCATCGTGTCATACCAACCGGTCGGTCTACGGATCCATCATCTAGTCATACCAGACAGTCGGTCTACGGATCCATCATCCAGTCATACCAACCGGTCGGTCTACGGATCCATCCTCTAGTCATACCAGACAGTCGGTCTACGGATCCATCATCCAGTCATACCAACCGGTCGGTCTACGGATCCATCATCCAGTCATACCAACCGGTCGGTCTATGGATCCATCATCCAGTCAGACCAGACTGTCGGTCTACGGATCCATAATCCAGTCATACCAGACGGTCGGTCTACGGATCCATCATCCAGTCATACCAACCGGTCGGTCTACGGATCCATCATCCAGTCATACCAGACGGTCGGTCTACGGATCCATCATCCAGTCATACCAGACGGTCGGTCTACGGATCCATCATCTAGTCATACCAACCGGTCGGTCTACGGATCCATCATCCAATCATACCAACCGGTCGGTCTACGGTTCCATCATCCAGTCATACCAACCGGTCGGTCTACGGATCCATCATCTAGTCATACCACACGGTCGGTCTACGGATCCATCATCCAGTCATACCAACCGGTCGGTCTACGGATCCATCATCCAGTCACACCAGACAGTCGGTCTACGGATCCATCATCTAGTCATACCAGACGGTCGGTCTACGTATCCATCATCCAGTCATACCAACCGTTCGGTCTACAGATCCATCATCCAGTCATACCAGACGGTCGGTCTACGGATCCATCATCCAGTCATACCAACCGGTAGGTCTACGGATCCATCATCTAGTCATACCAGACGGTCGGTCTACGGATCCATCATCAAGTCATACCAGACGGTCGGTCTACGGATCCATCCTCTAGTCATACCAGACAGTCGGTCTACGGATCCATCATCCAGTCATACCAACCGGTCGGTCTACGGATCCATCATCTAGTCATACCAGACGGTCGGTCTACGGATCCATCATCGAGTCATACCAGACGGTCGGTCTACGGATCCATCATCGTGTCATACCAGACGGTCGGTCTACGGATCCATCATCGAGTCATACCAGACGGTCGGTCTACGGATCCATCATCGAGTCATACGAGACGGTCGGTCTACTCATCCATCATCGAGTCATACCAGACAGTCGGTCTACGGATCCATCATCCAGTCATACCAACCGGTCGGTCTACGGATCCATCATCCAGTCATACCAACCGGTCGGTCTACGGATCCATCATCTAGTCATACCAACCGGTTGATCTACGGATCCATCCTCTAGTCATACCAACCGGTCGGTCTACGGATCCACATTCCAGTCATTCCAGACGGTCGGTCTATGGATCCATCATCCAGTCATACCAACCGGTCGGTCTACGGATCCATCATCCAGTCATACCAACCGGTCGGTCTATGGATCCACCATCCAGTCATACCAACCGGTCGGTCTATGGATCCATCATCCAGTCATACCAGACTGTCGGTCTACGGATCCATCATCCAGTCATACCAACCGGCCGGTCTATGGATCCATCATCCAGTCATACCAGACTGTCGGTCTACGGATCCATCATCCAGTCATACCAGACGGTCGGTCTACGGATCCATCATCTAGTCATACCAGACGATCGGTCTACGGATCCATCATCTAGTCATACCAACCGGTCGGTCTACGGCTCCATCATCTAGTCATACCAACCGGTAGGTCTACGGATCCATCATCTAGTCATACCAGACGGTCGGTCTACGGATCCATCATCAAGTCATACCAGACGGTCGGTCTACGGATCCATCCTCTAGTCATACCAGACAGTCGGTCTACGGATCCATCATCCAGTCATACCAGACTGTCGGTCTACGGATCCATCATCTAGTCATACCAGACTGTCGGTCTACGGATCCATCATCGAGTCATACCAGACGGTCGGTCTACGGATCCATCATCGAGTCATACCAGACGGTCGGTCTACGGATCCATCATCGAGTCATACCAGACGGTCGGTCTACGGATCCATCATCGAGTCATACCAGACGGTCGGTCTACGGATCCATCATCGAGTCATACCAGACGGTCGGACTACGGATCCATCATCCAGTCATACCAACCGGTCGGTCTACGGATCCATCATCCAGTCATACCAACCGGTCGGTCTACGGATCCATCATCTAGTCATACCAACCGGTTGATCTACGGATCCATCATCTAATCATACCAACCGGTCGGTCTATGGATCCATCATCCAGTCATACCAACCGGTCGGTCTACGGATCCATCGTCCAGTTATACCAACCGGTCGGTCTATGGATCCATCATCCAGTCAGACCAGACTGTCGGTCTACGGATCCATCATCCAGTCATACCAGACAGTCGGTCTACGGATCCATCATCCAGTCATACCAACCGGTCGGTCTACGGATCCATCATCCAGTCATACCAGACGGTCGGTCTACGGATCCATCATCCAGTCATACCAGACGGTCGGTCTACGGATCCATCATCTAGTCATACCAACCGGTCGGTCTACGGATCCATCATCCAGTCATACCAGACGGTCGGTCTACGGATCCATCATTCAGTCATACCAGACGGTCGGTCTGCGGATCCATCATCTAGTCATACCTGACGGTCGGTCTACGGATCCATCCTCTAGTCATACCAACCTGTCGGTCTACGGATCCATCATCTAGTCATACCAGACGGTCGGTCTACGGATCCATCATCTAGTCATACCAGACGGTCGGTCTACGGATCCATCATCGAGTTATACCAGACAGTCGGTCTACGGATCCATCATCCAGTCATACCAACCGGTCGGTCTACGGATCCATTATCCAGTCATACCAGACAGTGAGTCTACGGATCCATCATCTAGTCATACCAGACGGTCGGTCTACGGATCCATCATCCAGTCATACCAGACGGTCGGTCTACGGATCCATCATCTAGTCATACCAGACGGTCGGTCTACGGATCCATCATCTAGTCATACCAACCGGTCGGTCTACGGATCCATCATCTAGTCATACCAGACGGTCGGTCTACGGATCCATCATCTAGTCATACCAACCGGTCGGTCTACGGATCCATCATCTAGTCATACCAGACAGTCGGTCTACGGATCCATCATCTAGTCATACCAACCGGTCGGTCTACGGATCCATCATCTAATCATACCAGACGGTCGGTCTACGGATCCATCATCTAGTCATACCAACCGGTCGGTCTACGGATCCATCATCCAGTCATACCAACCGGTCGGTCTACGGATCCATCATCTAGTCATACCAGACAGTCGGTCTACGGATCCATCATCCAGTCATACCAGACGGTCGGTCTACGGATCCATCATCTAGTCATACCAGATGGTCGGTCTACGGATCCATTATCCAGTCATACCAACCGGTCGGTCTACGGATCCATCATCTAGTCATACCAACCGGTTGATCTACGGATCCATCATCTAGTCATACCAACCGGTTGATCTAAGGATCCATCATCTAATCATACCAACCGGTCGGTCTATGGATCCATCATCCAGTCATACCAACCGGTCGGTCTACGGATCCATCATCCAGTCATACCAACCGGTCGGTCTACGGATCCATTATCCAGTCATACCTGACGGTCGGTCTACGGATCCATCATCTAGTCACACCAACCGGCCGGTCTACGGATCCATCATCTAGTCATACCAGACAGTCGGTCTACGGATCCATCATCCAGTCATACCAACCGGTCGGTCTACGGATCCATCATCCAGTCATACCAACCGGTCAGTCTACGGATCCATCATCTAGTCATACCAACCGGTTGATCTACGGATCCATCATCTAATCATACCAACCGGTCGGTCTATGGATCCATCATCCAGTCATACCAGACTGTCGGTCTACGGATCCATCATCCAGTCATACCAGACGGTCGGTCTACGGATCCATCATCCAGTCATACCAACCGGTCGGTCTAAGGATCCATCATCCAGTCATACCAGACGGTCAGTCTACGGATCAATCATCCAGTCATACCAGACGGTCGGTCTACGGATCCATCATCTAGGCATACCAACCGGTCGGTCTACGGATCCATCATCCAGTCATACCAACCGGTCGGTCTACGGATCCATCATCCAGTCATACCAACCGGTCGGTCTACGGATCCATCATCTAGTCATACCACACGGTCGGTCTACGGATCCATCATCCAGTCATACCAACCGGTCGGTCTACGGATCCATCATCCAGTTACACCAGACAGTCGGTCTACGGATCCATCATCTAGTCATACCAGACAGTCGGTCTACGGATCCATCATCCAGTCATACCAACCGTTCGGTCTACGGATCCATCATCCAGTCATACCAGACGGTTGGTCTACGGATCCATCATCCAGTCATACCAACCGGTAGGTCTACGGATCCATCATCTAGTCATACCAGACGGTCGGTCTACGGATCCATCATCGAGTCATACCAACCGGTCGGTCTATGGATCCATCATCCAGTCATACCAGACGGTCGGTCTACGGATCCATCATCCAGTCATACCAACCGGTCGGTCTACGGATCCATCATCTAGTCATACCAGACAGTCGGTCTACGGATCCATCATCCAGTCATACCAACCGGTCGGTCTACGGATCCATCCTCTAGTCATACCAGACAGTCGGTCTACGGATCCATCATCCAGTCATACCAACCGGTCGGTCTACGGATCCATCATCCAGTCATACCAACCGGTCGGTCTATGGATCCATCATTTAGTCAGACCAGACTGTCGGTCTACGGATCCATAATCCAGTCATACCAGACGGTCGGTCTACGGATCCATCATCCAGTCATACCAACCGGTCGGTCTACGGATCCATCATCCAGTCATACCAGATGGTCGGTCTACGGATCCATCATCCAGTCATACCAGACGGTCGGTCTACGGATCCATCATCTAGTCATACCAACCGGTCGGTCTACGGATCCATCATCCAATCATACCAACCGGTCGGTCTACGGATCCATCATCCAGTCATACCAACCGGTCGGTCTACGGATCCATCATCTAGTCATACCACACGGTCGGTCTACGGATCCATCATCCAGTCATACCAACCGGTCGGTCTACGGATCCATCATCCAGTCACACCAGACAGTCGGTCTACGGATCCATCATCTAGTCATACCAGACGGTCGGTCTACGTATCCATCATCCAGTCATACCAACCGTTCGGTCTACAGATCCATCATCCAGTCATACCAGACGGTCGGTCTACGGATCCATCATCCAGTCATACCAACCGGTAGGTCTACGGATCCATCATCTAGTCATACCAGACGGTCGGTCTACGGATCCATCATCAAGTCATACCAGACGGTCGGTCTACGGATCCATCCTCTAGTCATACCAGACAGTCGGTCTACGGATCCATCATCCAGTCATACCAACCGGTCGGTCTACGGATCCATCATCTAGTCATACCAGACGGTCGGTCTACGGATCCATCATCGAGTCATACCAGACGGTCGGTCTACGGATCCATCATCGTGTCATACCAACCGGTCGGTCTACGGATCCATCATCTAGTCATACCAGACAGTCGGTCTACGGATCCATCATCCAGTCATACCAACCGGTCGGTCTACGGATCCATCCTCTAGTCATACCAGACAGTCGGTCTACGGATCCATCATCCAGTCATACCAACCGGTCGGTCTACGGATCCATCATCCAGTCATACCAACCGGTCGGTCTATGGATCCATCATCCAGTCAGACCAGACTGTCGGTCTACGGATCCATAATCCAGTCATACCAGACGGTCGGTCTACGGATCCATCATCCAGTCATACCAACCGGTCGGTCTACGGATCCATCATCCAGTCATACCAGACGGTCGGTCTACGGATCCATCATCCAGTCATACCAGACGGTCGGTCTACGGATCCATCATCTAGTCATACCAACCGGTCGGTCTACGGATCCATCATCCAATCATACCAACCGGTCGGTCTACGGTTCCATCATCCAGTCATACCAACCGGTCGGTCTACGGATCCATCATCTAGTCATACCACACGGTCGGTCTACGGATCCATCATCCAGTCATACCAACCGGTCGGTCTACGGATCCATCATCCAGTCACACCAGACAGTCGGTCTACGGATCCATCATCTAGTCATACCAGACGGTCGGTCTACGTATCCATCATCCAGTCATACCAACCGTTCGGTCTACAGATCCATCATCCAGTCATACCAGACGGTCGGTCTACGGATCCATCATCCAGTCATACCAACCGGTAGGTCTACGGATCCATCATCTAGTCATACCAGACGGTCGGTCTACGGATCCATCATCAAGTCATACCAGACGGTCGGTCTACGGATCCATCCTCTAGTCATACCAGACAGCCGGTCTACGGATCCATCATCCAGTCATACCAACCGGTCGGTCTACGGATCCATCATCTAGTCATACCAGACGGTCGGTCTACGGATCCATCATCGAGTCATACCAGACGGTCGGTCTACGGATCCATCATCGTGTCATACCAGACGGTCGGTCTACGGATCCATCATCGAGTCATACCAGACGGTCGGTCTACGGATCCATCATCGAGTCATACGAGACGGTCGGTCTACTCATCCATCATCGAGTCATACCAGACAGTCGGTCTACGGATCCATCATCCAGTCATACCAACCGGTCGGTCTACGGATCCATCATCCAGTCATACCAACCGGTCGGTCTACGGATCCATCATCTAGTCATACCAACCGGTTGATCTACGGATCCATCCTCTAGTCATACCAACCGGTCGGTCTACGGATCCACATTCCAGTCATTCCAGACGGTCGGTCTATGGATCCATCATCCAGTCATACCAACCGGTCGGTCTACGGATCCATCATCCAGTCATACCAACCGGTCGGTCTATGGATCCACCATCCAGTCATACCAACCGGTCGGTCTATGGATCCATCATCCAGTCATACCAGACTGTCGGTCTACGGATCCATCATCCAGTCATACCAACCGGTCGGTCTATGGATCCATCATCCAGTCATACCAGACTGTCGGTCTACGGATCCATCATCCAGTCATACCAGACGGTCGGTCTACGGATCCATCATCTAGTCATACCAGACGATCGGTCTACGGATCCATCATCTAGTCATACCAACCGGTCGGTCTACGGCTCCATCATCTAGTCATACCAACCGGTAGGTCTACGGATCCATCATCTAGTCATACCAGACGGTCGGTCTACGGATCCATCATCAAGTCATACCAGACGGTCGGTCTACGGATCCATCCTCTAGTCATACCAGACAGTCGGTCTACGGATCCATCATCCAGTCATACCAGACTGTCGGTCTACGGATCCATCATCTAGTCATACCAGACTGTCGGTCTACGGATCCATCATCGAGTCATACCAGACGGTCGGTCTACGGATCCATCATCGAGTCATACCAGACGGTCGGTCTACGGATCCATCATCGAGTCATACCAGACGGTCGGTCTACGGATCCATCATCGAGTCATACCAGACGGTCGGTCTACGGATCCATCATCGAGTCATACCAGACGGTCGGACTACGGATCCATCATCCAGTCATACCAACCGGTCGGTCTACGGATCCATCATCCAGTCATACCAACCGGTCGGTCTACGGATCCATCATCTAGTCATACCAACCGGTTGATCTACGGATCCATCATCTAATCATACCAACCGGTCGGTCTATGGATCCATCATCCAGTCATACCAACCGGTCGGTCTACGGATCCATCGTCCAGTTATACCAACCGGTCGGTCTATGGATCCATCATCCAGTCAGACCAGACTGTCGGTCTACGGATCCATCATCCAGTCATACCAGACAGTCGGTCTACGGATCCATCATCCAGTCATACCAACCGGTCGGTCTACGGATCCATCATCCAGTCATACCAGACGGTCGGTCTACGGATCCATCATCCAGTCATACCAGACGGTCGGTCTACGGATCCATCATCTAGTCATACCAACCGGTCGGTCTACGGATCCATCATCCAGTCATACCAGACGGTCGGTCTACGGATCCATCATTCAGTCATACCAGACGGTCGGTCTGCGGATCCATCATCTAGTCATACCTGACGGTCGGTCTACGGATCCATCCTCTAGTCATACCAACCTGTCGGTCTACGGATCCATCATCTAGTCATACCAGACGGTCGGTCTACGGATCCATCATCTAGTCATACCAGACGGTCGGTCTACGGATCCATCATCGAGTTATACCAGACAGTCGGTCTACGGATCCATCATCCAGTCATACCAACCGGTCGGTCTACGGATCCATTATCCAGTCATACCAGACAGTGAGTCTACGGATCCATCATCTAGTCATACCAGACGGTCGGTCTACGGATCCATCATCCAGTCATACCAACCGGTCGGTCTACGGATCCATCATCTAGTCATACCAGACGGTCGGTCTACGGATCCATCATCCAGTCATACCAGACGGTCGGTCTACGGATCCATCATCTAGTCATACCAGACGGTCGGTCTACGGATCCATCATCTAGTCATACCAACCGGTCGGTCTACGGATCCATCATCTAGTCATACCAGACGGTCGGTCTACGGATCCATCATCTAGTCATACCAACCGGTCGGTCTACGGATCCATCATCTAGTCATACCAGACAGTCGGTCTACGGATCCATCATCTAGTCATACCAACCGGTCGGTCTACGGATCCATCATCTAATCATACCAGACGGTCGGTCTACGGATCCATCATCTAGTCATACCAACCGGTCGGTCTACGGATCCATCATCCAGTCATACCAACCGGTCGGTCTACGGATCCATCATCTAGTCATACCAGACAGTCGGTCTACGGATCCATCATCCAGTCATACCAGACGGTCGGTCTACGGATCCATCATCTAGTCATACCAGATGGTCGGTCTACGGATCCATTATCCAGTCATACCAACCGGTCGGTCTACGGATCCATCATCTAGTCATACCAACCGGTTGATCTACGGATCCATCATCTAATCATACCAACCGGTCGGTCTACGGATCCATCATCCAGTCATACCAACCGGTCGGTCTACGGATCCATCATCCAGTCATACCAACCGGTCGGTCTACGGATCCATCATCCAGTCATACCAGACTGTCGGTCTACGGATCCATCATCCAGTCATACCAGACGGTCGGTCTACGGATCCATCATCCAGTCATACCAACCGGTCGGTCTACGGATCCATCATCCAGTCATACCAACCGGTCGGTCTACGGATCCATCATCTAGTCATACCAACCGGTCGGTCTATGGATCCATCATCCAGTCATACCAGACGGTCGGTCTACGGATCCATCATCCAGTCATACCATCCGGTCGGTCTACGGATCCATCATCCAGTCATACCAGACGGTCGGTCTACGGATCCATCATCCAGTCATACCAACCGGTCGGTCTACGGATCCATCATCTAGTCATACCAGACGGTCGGTCTGCGGATCCATCATCTAGTCATACCTGACGGTCGGTCTATGGATTCATCATCCACTGCACATTCATTGAATGAAGTGAATGCGTTAGTACCGGTAGATGACCACAGGGTGGCGGTCTATACTTACGGTTCCAGGCCCTTATTCTTTGGGCTACATACTATATAATATACTACTGTGATTGTAAGTACATTTTTTTTAAATCAACTTCATTGAAACGTTTAAATGATATACACCTAAGACAACCCAGACAGCGCATCAGACAGCGCATCAGACAGCGCATCAGACAGACAGCGCATCAGACAGACAGCGCATCAGACAGACAGCGCATCAGACAGACAGCGCATCAGACAGACAGCGCATCAGACAGACAGCGCATCAAACAGCGCATCAGACAGACAGCGCATCAGACAGCGCATCAGACAGACAGCGCATCAGACAGCGCATCAGACAGCGCATCAGACAGCGCATCAGACAGACAGCGCATCAGACAGCGCATCAGACAGCGCATCAGACAGCGCATCAGATAGACAGCGCATCAGACAGACAGCGCATCAGACAGACAGCGCATCAGACAGACAGCGCATCAGACAGCGCATCAGACAGACAGCGCATCAGCCAGCGCATCAGACAGACAGCGCATCAGACAGACAGCGCATCAGACAGACAGCGCATCAGACAGACAGCGCATCAGACAGATAGCGCATCAGACAGCGCATCAGACAGACAGCGCATCAGACAGACAGCGCATTAGACAGACAGCGCATCAGACAGACAGCGCATCAGACAGACAGCGCATCAGACAGCGCATCAGACAGACAGCGCATCAGACAGCGCATCAGACAGCGCATCAGACAGACAGCGCATCAGACAGACAGCGCATCAGACAGATAGCGCATCAGACAGACAGCGCATCAGACAGACAGCGCATCAGACAGACAGCGCATCAGACAGACAGCGCATCAGACAGACAGCGCATCAGACAGCGCATCAGACAGACAGCGCATCAGACAGACAGCGCATCAGACAGACAGCGCATCAGACAGCGCATCAGACAGACAGCGCATCAGACAGACAGCGCATCAGACAGACAGCGCATCAGACAGATAGCGCATCAGACAGACAGCGCATCAGACAGACAGCGCATCAGACAGACAGCGCATCAGACAGACAGCGCATCAGACAGACAGCGCATCAGACAGACAGCGCATCAGACAGCGCATCAGACAGACAGCGCATCAGACAGACAGCGCATCAGACAGACAGCGCATCAGACAGCGCATCAGACAGACAGCGCATCAGACAGACAGCGCATCAGACAGACAGCGCATCAGACAGATAGCGCATCAGACAGACAGCGCATCAGACAGACAGCGCATCAGACAGACAGCGCATCAGACAGACAGCGCATCAGACAGACAGCGCATCAGACAGACAGCGCATCAGACAGATAGCGCATCAGACAGCGCATCAGACAGCGCATCAGACAGCGCATCAGACAGACAGCGCATCAGACAGACAGCGCATCAGACAGACAGCGCATCAGACAGACAGCGTATCAGACAGACAGCGCATCAGACAGCGCATTAGACAGCGAGCGCATCAGACAGACAGCTCATTAGACAGCGCATTAGACAGCGCATTAGACAGCGCATCAGACAGACAGCTCATTAGACAGCTCATTAGACAGCGCATTAGACAGCGAGCGCATCAGACAGACAGCTCATTAGACAGCTCATTAGACAGCGCATTAGACAGCGCATTAGACAGCGCATTAGACAGCGAGCGCATCAGACAGACAGCTCATTAGACAGCGCATTAGACAGCGCATTAGACAGCGCATTAGACAGCGCATTAGACAGACAGCTCATTAGACAGCGCATTAGACAGCGCATTAGACAGCGCATTAGACAGACAGCTCATTAGACAGCGCATTAGACAGCGCATTAGACAGCGCATTAGACAGCTCATTAGACAGCGCATTAGACAGCGCATTAGACAGCGCATTAGACAGCGCATTAGACAGCGCATTAGACAGCGTATCAGACAGACAGCGCATCAGACAGCGCATCAGACAGCGAGCGCATCAGACAGACAGCTCATTAGACAGCTCATTAGACAGCGCATCAGACAGCGCATCAGTATTAGAACTACAGCCAGGCTGGTACCTCTCTATAGCCTGTCCAGAGAAGACCCACAACTGATCCAAATGCAATGAAACATTTAAATAATAGGGTTTTGCGTCATTATTCAAGTGACACTTTCCCTGCAGTTCACAGACTAGAATAGAATTCTACTCAATTGAAAACAAATGCAATTATTAATTGGACTGTGGTGGTATTTGTAGACTAGTCTAGGTAGGATCATTTGGCAACGCTTCATTTAACGGGGTCCTTATTACAGTGTAATTACATATGTAAATATTGTAATTAATTGTAATAATTTATAGTTACACTTGAATAATATCATGTAACTGCAGTCTGTAATTACAGACCAGTTGTGTAAACTACTTCACAAAAAATACTTTAAAGTACTACTTAAGTAGATTTTGTGGGGTATCTGTACTTTACTATTTATATTTTTGACAACATTTACTTTTACTTCACTACATTGCTAATGAAAATATTATACTTTTTACTGCATACATTTTCCCTGACAGCAAAAAGCACTTGATACATTTTGACAGGAAAATGGTCCAATTCACACACTAAACAGAGAACATCCCTGGTCATCCCTACTGCCTCTGATCTGGAGGACTCACTAAACAGAGAACATCCCTGGTCATCCCTACTGCCTCTGATCTGGAGGACTCACTAAACAGAGAACATCCCTGGTCATCCCTACTGCCTCTGATCTGGAGGACTCACTAAACAGAGAACATCCCTGGTCATCCCTACTGCCTCTGATCTGGAGGACTCACTAAACAGAGAACATCCCTGGTCATCCCTACTGCCTCTGATCTGGAGGACTCACTAAACAGAGAACATCCCTGGTCATCTCTACTGGGTCTGATCTGGAGGACTCACTAAACAGAGAACATCCCTGGTCATCTCTACTGGGTCTGATCTGGAGGACTCACTAAACAGAGAACATCCCTGGTCATCTCTACTGGGTCTGATCTGGAGGACTCACTAAACAGAGAACATCCCTGGTCATCTCTACTGGGTCTGATCTGGAGGACTCACTAAACAGAGAACATCCCTGGTTGTCCCTACTGCCTCTGATCTAGAGGACTCACTAAACAGAGAACATCCCTGGTCGTCCCTACTGCCTCTGATCTGGAGGACTCACTAAACAGAGAACATCCCTGGTCGTCCCTACTGCCTCTGATCTGGAGGACTCACTAAACAGAGAACATCCCTGGTCATCCCTACTGCCTCTGATCTGGAGGACTCACTAAACAGAGAACATCCCTGGTCATCCCTACTGCCTCTGTTCTGGAGGACTCACTAAACAGAGAACATCCCTGGTCATCCCTACTGCCTCTGATCTGGAGGACTCACTAAACAGAGAGCATCCCTGGTCATCCCTACTGCCTCTGATCTGGAGGACTCACTAAACAGAGAGCATCCCTGGTCATCCCTACTGCCTCTGATATGGAGGACTCACTAAACAGAGAACATCCCTGGTCATCCCTACTGCCTCTGATCTGGAGGACTCACTAAACAGAGAACATCCCTGGTCATCCCTACTGCCTCTGATCTGGAGGACTCACTAAACAGAGAACATCCCTGGTCATCTCTACTGCCTCTGATCTGGAGGACTCACTAAACAGAGAACATCCCTGGTCATCCCTACTGCCTCTGATCTGGAGGACTCACTAAACAGAGAACATCCCTGGTCATCCCTACTGCCTCTGATCTGGCGGACTCACTAAACAGAGAACATCCCTGGTCATCCCTACTGCCTCTGATCTGGAGGACTCACTAAACAGAGAACATCCCTGGTCATCCCTACTGCCTCTGATCTGGAGGACTCACTAAACAGAGAACATCCCTGGTCATCCCTACTGCCTCTGATATGGAGGACTCACTAAACAGAGAACATCCCTGGTCATCCCTACTGTCTCTGATCTGGAGGACTCACTAAACAGAGAACATCCCTGGTCATCCCTACTGCCTCTGATCTGGAGGACTCACTAAACAGAGAACATCCCTGGTCATCCCTACTGCCTCTGATCTGGAGGACTCACTAAACAGAGAACATCCCTGGTCATCCCTACTGCCTCTGATCTGGAGGACTCACTAAACAGAGAACATCCCTGGTCATCCCTACTGCCTCTGATCTGGAGGACTCACTAAACAGAGAACATCCCTGGTCATCCCTACTGCCTCTGATCTGGAGGACTCACTAAACAGAGAACATCCCTGGTCATCCCTACTGCCTCTGATCTGGAGGACTCACTAAACAGAGAACATCCCTGGTCATCCCTACTGCCTAAACACAAGTGCATCATTTGTAAATTATGTCTGAGTGTTGGAGTGTGACCTTGGCGATCCGTAAATTAAAAAAACAAGAAAATGGTGCTGTCTGGTTTGCCTAGTATAAGGAATTTGAAATGATTTATAATATTACCTTTGCTACTTGTCACGGCCGTTAAAAGGAGAGGACCAAGGTGCAGTGTGGTGGGTGTACATTTTCACTTTATTTTAGAATGACGCCGACAAAAAACAATAAACCATACAAAAAAAAAAAACGTGAAGCTCAAAGGCTATGTGCCCTAAACAAAGTCAACTTCCCACAAAGACTGGTGGGAAAAAAGGCTACCTAAGTATGGTTCCCAATCAGAGACAACGATAGACAGCTGTCCCTGATTGAGAACCCTACCCGGCCAAAGCATAGAAATAAAGAAACTAGAATGCCCACCCTAGTCACACCCTGGCCTAACCAAAACAGAGAATAAAAGTCTCTCTATGGCCAGGGTGTGACACTACTTAAGTGTATTTTAGCAATTACATTTAATTTTGAAACTTAATTATCTTTTAAACCAAATACTTTTAGACTTTTACTCAAATACTATTTTACTGGGTGACTTTCACTTTTACTTGAGTCATTTTCTTTTAATGTATCTTTACTTTTATCCAAGTATGACAATTGAGTACTTTTTCCACCCCTGGTAACAACGAATGCTTGTTAGCATGCTTGTTACAAATGTTAAAGTTTCTGATAGCATCTCAACTCATCATATTGGTCAGTGCAATCTGGGATCCTTGGGACATAGTTAGTTAGCTAGCTAGTTTTCTAATCTTGACTAGCTAGCTACCTTATGCTTTGGTAGCTACCCGCCAGCTAACTAGCTGGGCTCGATGGTGTTATCTTCCCTGAACCTTGTTCTCAGGGTATCAGTACCCCAAGGGCATTACGTGAGACACACCCAGCATATTAACGTTGGCCTAGTGTCAACACACTAAGTAACGTTAGTTCCTTTTAAATGTAGGTAAGCACTAGTTAACGTATCAGTGTTAGCAAGCACTATTGTTGCTAGTGGGATAACACAACAACATAGCTAGGTAGATAGGCAGGCCTAGCTATATGCCTAAACTATAGAACTCATGATGATGATAACTAGGGGTAATAGTGTCTATGCTAAAATGTCATATATTCTTCTTCTCTACCACAGATTCCTACAAGGTCTCAGACTCCAGAATGAGAAAATGCTTTACAAGAAAGAAACCGATTATGACAGAGACAGCGTTGTCGATTTCCGTTTTGGAATGTTAAAAAGGGAAGAAAAATACAATCCTGTTTTTCTAAATGAGCTATCTAGGCCAGTGTTTCCCAACTCCCGTCCTCGAGTACCCCCCAAAAGGACACATTTTTCTTGAAACCCCGGACAAACAGACCTGATTTAACTAGTCAACTAATCATCAAGCCCTCTATGCGTTGAATCAGGTTTCTTTGTCCGGGGTTACAACAAACATGCAGTCCTGTTGGAAAAACTCCAGGACTGGAGTTGAGAAACAGTGATCTAGATCTACTCTACTGTAGGCTACACATTTACGCTATTGAGTAGGCCTGTATCTTCAATTTAATTAATCAATTTATTAACAATAAAAATCCTTAATATTTTGTCAGAAATGTAAGGTATTTATACATGTTGTAATAAAGTTGACTAAAGTAGAAGCTCATCTTTTGTTTGTAGGTATTTTCCACTGGTAATGAATAATCAGTAATTACATAGAAATACACTGAAGTTTAACTAGCTAAACCCTGTGAAACACCTAGTAATTACATTGTACTTATTCAGATATTATATGTATTCTGTGGTGCACTAGTGTGTGTCTATTTTCTCACTTAGATGGCGCTTCCAGAAGCGTTAAAATGAGGGCCAAGTTGTCAGGATGGGTAATTTACTGTATAAGTACACATTAATTACAAGTAAGTACACCGGGTTCAAATCCTGTGTAGCACCCAATGACGTGTATAAACCCTGGATGACTGACAGGGGGTGCTGTATTGAAGCCATCCAAGCAGCCATCTTGGTATATATACAAATTTTTATTTATTTATTTTTTATTTAACCTTTATTTAACCAGGTAGGCAAATTGAGAACACGTTCTCATTTACAATTGCGACCTGGCCAAGATAAAGCAAAGCAGTTCGACACATACAACAACACATAGTTACACATGGAGTAAAAACAAACATATAGTCAATAATACAGTGAAAAAAATACAAAAATAAGTCTATATACAATGTGAGCAAGTGAGGTGAGATAAGGGAGGTGAAGGCAAACAGATATATGTATAAATAAATAAAAATATAAAAAGGCCATGGAGGCGAAGTGAGTACAACACAGCAAGTAAAATAAAAACTAAAAAAAAACACTGGAATGGTTGGTTTGCATTGGAAGAAAGTGCAAAGTAGAGACAGAAATAATGGGGTGCAAAGGAGCAAAATAAATTAATAAATAAATACAGTAGGTAAAGAGGTAGTTGTTTGGGCTAAATTGTAGATGGGTTATGTACAGGTGCAGTAATCTATGAGCTGCTCTGACAGCTGGTGCTTAAAGCTAGTGAGGGAGATAGGTGTTTCCAGTTTCAGAGATTTTTGTAGTTCGTTCCAGTCATTGGCAGCAGAGAACTGGAAGGAGAGGCGTCCAAAGGAAGAATTGGTTTTGGGGGTGACTAGAGAGATATACCTGCTGGAGCGCGTGCTACGGGTAGGTGCTGCTATGGTGACCAGCGAGCTGAGATAAGGGGGGACTTTACCTAGCAGGGTCTTGTAGATGACCTGGAACCAATGGGTTTGGCGACGAGTATGAAGCGAGGGCCAGCCAACGAGAGTGTACTTTTGTGAGTGAGTGTACAAATATTCCAAAATATTTTTTGGAAGACATGGAAATTAATTTATTAATGTCTACTTTCGTTGATTATATTACAATACCTTAATGCATACTTTTACATTATATTATGTGACTTAAACATAAAAAAAATAAATAAAAACATTTTCCTTATCAGCAATCTAGGGTTTATATACAGTGCATTCAGAACATATTCAGACCCCTTGGCTTTTTCCATTTTTTTTTTACGTTACAGCCTTATTCTAAAATTGATTCAATTGTTTTTTCCCCCTCATCAATCTACACACAATACCCCATAATGACAAAGCAAAAACGGATAAAACATTTTTTTTTTTGCAAATGTATAAAAAATCTAACACTGAAATATCACACTTGCATAAGTATTCAGACCCTTTACTCAGTACTTTGTTGAAACACTTTTGGCAGCGATTACAGCCTCCAGTCTTCTTGGGTATGACGCTACAAGCTTGGAACACCTGTATTTGGGGAGTTTCTCCCATTCTTCTCTGCAGATCCTCTCAAGCTCTGTCAGGTTGGATGGGGAATGTCTCTGCACAGCTATTTTCAGGTCTCTCTCTCGAGATGTTCAATTGTGTTCAAGTCCGGGCTCTGGCTGGGCATCTCAAGGATATTAAATTGTGCACCGCCGGTTGTGATACAGCCTGGAATCAAACCAGGGTTTGTACTGACGCCTGAGATGCAGTGCCTTAGACCGCTGCGCAACTCTGGAGCAGGTTTTCATCAAGGATCTCTCTGTACTTTGCTCTGTTCATCTTTGCCTAGATGCTGACTAGTCTCCCAGTGTGCCCAAGCACGACTCCAACACCATCATTAAGTTTACTGACGACACAACAGTGGTAGGACTGATCACTGACAACAACGAGACAGCCAACAGGGAGGAGGTCAGAGACCTGGTACTGTGGTGCCAGGACAAAAACCTCTCCCTTAGCGTGATCAAGACAAAGGAGTTGATTGTGGACTACAGGAAAAGGCGGACCGAGCACAGCCCCCATTCTCATCGATGGGGATGTAGTGGAGCGGGTCGAGAGTTTCAAGTTCCTTGGTGTCCACATCACCAACAAACTATCATAGACCAAACACACCAAGACAGTCGTGATGAGGGCACCACAACAACTTTTCCCCCGCAGGAGACTGAAAGGATTTGGCATGGGTCCTCAGAAAGTTCTACAGCTGCACAATTGAGAGTATCCTGACTAGTTGCATCACTGCCTGGTGTGGCAACTGCTCGGCATCTGACCGTAAGGTGCTACATCACTGGAGCTTCCTGCCAGCAAGGACATATATACTAGGTGGTGTCAAAGGAAGGCCCCAAAAATTGTCAAGCACTCCATCACCCAAGTCATAGACTGTTCTCTCTGCTACCGCACGGCAATGTCACACCCTGATCTGTTTCACCTGTCGTTGTGCTTGTCTCCACCCTCTCCAGGTGTCGCCCATCTTCTCCACTTATCCTCTGGGTATTTATACCTGTGTTTTCTGTCTATCTGTGCCAGTTCATCTTGTTTGTCAAGCTTACCAGCGTTTGTCCTGTCAGCTCCTGTCTTTTCCCAGCCTCTCTTTTCTCGTTCTCTGGGTTTTTGACTCCTGCCTGTCCTGAGCCTGTACCCACCCGCCTGACCATTCTGCCTGTCCCTGAGCCTGTACCCACCCGCCTGACCATTCTGCCTGTCCCTGAGCCTGTACCCACCAGCCTGACCATTCTGCCTGTCCCTGAGCCTGTACCCACCCGCCTGTCCCTGAGCCTGTACCCACCAGCCTGACCATTCTGCCTGTCCCTGAGCCTGTACCCACCCGCCTGTCCCTGAGCCTGTACCCACCCGCCTGACCATTCTGCCTGTCCCTGAGCCTGTACCCACCCGCCTGTCCCTGAGCCTGTACCCACCCGCCTGACCATTCTGCCTGTCCCTGAGCCTGTACCCACCCGCTTGACCATTCTGCCTGTCCCTGAGCCTGTACCCACCAGCCTGACCATTCTGCCTGTCCCTGAGCCTGCACCCACCCGCCTGACCATTCTGCCTGTCCCTGAGCCTGTACCCACCCGCCTGACCATTCTGCCTGTCCCTGAGCCTGTACCCACCCGCCTGTCCCTGAGCCTGTACCCACCAGCCTGACCATTCTGCCTGTCCCTGAGCCTGTACCCACCCGTCTGTCCCTGAGCCTGTACCCACCCGCCTGTCCCTGAGCCTGTACCCACCCGCCTGACCATTCTGCCTGTCCCTGAGCCTGTACCCACCAGCCTGACCATTCTGCCTGTCCCTGAGGCTGTACCCACCCGCCTGAACATTCTCCCTGTCCCTGAGCCTGTACCCACCCGCCTGACCATTCTGCCTGTCCCTGAGCCTGTACCCACCCGCCTGACCATTCTGCCTGTCCCTGAGCCTGTACCCACCAGCCTGACCATTCTGCCTGTCCCTGAGCCTGTACCCACCAGCCTGACCATTCTGCCTGTCCCTGAGCCTGTACCCACCCGCCTGACCATTCTGATTGTCCCTGAGCCTGTACCCACCAGCCTGACCATTCTGCCTGACCCTGAGCCTGTACCCACCAGCCTGACCATTCTGCCTGACCCTGAGCCTGTACCCACCCGCCTGACCATTCTGCCTGTCCCTGAGCCTGTACCCACCCGCCTGACCATTCTGCCTGTCCCTGAGCCTGTACCCACCAGCCTGACCATTCTGCCTGACCCTGAGCCTGTACCCACCAGCCTGACCATTCTGCCTGACCCTGAGCCTGTACCCACCCGCCTGACCATTCTGCCTGTCCCTGAGCCTGTACCCACCCGCCTGACCATTCTGCCTGTCCCTGAGCCTGTACCCACCCGCCTGACCATTCTGCCTGTCCCTGAGCCTGTACCCACCCGCCTGACCATTCTGCCTGTCCCTGAGCCTGTACCCACCCGCCTGACCATTCTGCCTGTCCCTGAGCCTGTACCCACCCGCCTGACCATTCTGCCTGTCCCTGAGCCTGTACCCACCAGCCTGACCATTCTGCCTGTCCCTGAGCCTGTACCCACCAGCCTGACCATTCTGCCTGTCCCTGAGCCTGTACCCACCAGCCTGACCATTCTGCCTGTCCCTGAGCCTGTACCCACCAGCCTGACCACTCTGCCTGACCCTGAGCCTGTACCCACCCGCCTGTCCCTGAGCCTGTACCCACCAGCCTGATCATTCTGCCTGTCCCTGAGCCTGTACCCACCCGCCTGACCATTCTGCCTGTCCCTGAGCCTGTACCCACCCGCCTGACCATTCTGCCTGTCCCTGAGCCTGTACCCACCCGCCTGTCCCTGAGCCTGTACCCACCCGCCTGTCCCTGAGCCTGTACCCACCCGCCTGTCCCTGAGCCTGTACCCACCCGCCTGTCCCTGAGCCTGTACCCACCCGCCTGTCCCTGAGCCTGTACCCACCCGCCTGTCCCTGAGCCTGTACCCACCCGCCTGTCCCTGAGCCTGTACTCACCCGCCTGTCCCTGAGCCTGCCTGCCGTCCTGTCCCTTTGCTCCTACTCTGGATTATCAACCCCTGCCTGCCTTGACCTGTCGTCTGCCCCTGCTGTTACAATAAACATGGTTACTTCACACAGTCTGCACTTGGGTCTTACCTTGATACCTGATAGGCAAGCGGTGCCGGAGCGCAAAGTCATGGCCACCCGGACTATTTTTATTGACGATGCCCCCCCCCCCCTTTGTTTTTAAACTGCTGCGACTCGCTGTTTATTATCTACGCATAGTCACTTTACCCCTACCTACATGTATAAATGACCTCGACTAACCTGTACCCCTGCACATTGACTCGGTACCTGTACCTCTTGTATATAGCCTCATTATTGTTATTAAACTAAATAAACTAAAGAGAAAAATAGTTCATTTAGTGAATATTTTCTTAACTATATTTTCTTAAAACTGCATTGTTGGTGAAGGGCTTGTAAGTAAGCATTTCACTGTAAGGTCTACTACACCTGTTGTATTCAGCATTTCACTGTAAGGTCTACTACACCTGTTGTATTCAGCATTTCACTGTAAGGTCTACTACACCTGTTGTATTCAGCATTTCACTGTGAGGTCTACTACACCTGTTGTATTCAGCATTTCACTGTGAGGTCTACTACACCTGTTGTATTCAGCATTTCACTGTAAGGTCTACTACACCTGTTGTATTCAGCATTTCACTGTAAGGTCTACTACACCTGTTGTATTCAGCATTTCACTGTGAGGTCTACTACACCTGTTGTATTCAGCATTTTACTGTAAGGTCTACTACACCTGTTGTATTCAGCATTTCACTGTAAGGTCTACTACACCTGTTGTATTCAGCATTTCACTATGAGGTCTACTACACCTGTTGTATTCAGCATTTCACTGTGAGGTCTACTACACCTGTTGTATTCAGCATTTCACTGTAAGGTCTACTACACCTGTTGTATTCAGCATTTCACTGTGAGGTCTACTACACCTGTTGTATTCAGCATTTCACTGTGAGGTCTACTACACCTGTTGTATTCAGCATTTCACTGTAAGGTCTACTACACCTGTTGTATTCAGCATTTCACTGTGAGGTCTACTACACCTGTTGTATTCAGCATTTCACTGTGAGGTCTACTACACCTGTTGTATTCAGCATTACACTGTAAGGTCTACTACACCTGTTGTATTCAGCATTTCACTGTTAGGTCTACTACACCTGTTGTATTCAGCATTTCACTGTGAGGTCTACTACACCTGTTGTATTCAGCATTTCACTGTGAGGTCTACTACACCTGTTGTATTCAGCATTTCACTGTGAGGTCTATTACACCTGTTGTATTCAGCATTTCACTGTGAGGTCTACTACACCTGTTGTATTCAGCATTTCACTGTGAGGTCTACTACACCTGTTGTATTCAGCATTTCACTGTAAGGTCTACTACACCTGTTGTATTCAGCATTTCACTGTGAGGTCTACTACACCTGTTGTATTCAGCATTTCACTGTAAGGTCTACTACACCTGTTGTATTCAGCATTTCACTGTGAGGTCTACTACACCTGTTGTATTCAGCATTTTACTGTAAGGTCTACTACACCTGTTGTATTCAGCATTTCACTGTAAGGTCTACTACACCTGTTGTATTCAGCATTTCACTATGAGGTCTACTACACCTGTTGTATTCAGCATTTCACTGTGAGGTCTACTACACCTGTTGTATTCAGCATTTCACTGTAAGGTCTACTACACCTGTTGTATTCAGCATTTCACTGTGAGGTCTACTACACCTGTTGTATTCAGCATTTCACTGTGAGGTCTACTACACCTGTTGTATTCAGCATTTCACTGTAAGGTCTACTACACCTGTTGTATTCAGCATTTCACTGTGAGGTCTACTACACCTGTTGTATTCAGCATTTCACTGTGAGGTCTACTACACCTGTTGTATTCAGCATTACACTGTAAGGTCTACTACACCTGTTGTATTCAGCATTTCACTGTTAGGTCTACTACACCTGTTGTATTCAGCATTTCACTGTGAGGTCTACTACACCTGTTGTATTCAGCATTTCACTGTGAGGTCTACTACACCTGTTGTATTCAGCATTTCACTGTGAGGTCTATTACACCTGTTGTATTCAGCATTTCACTGTGAGGTCTACTACACCTGTTGTATTCAGCATTTCACTGTGAGGTCTACTACACCTGTTGTATTCAGCATTTCACTGTAAGGTCTACTACACCTGTTGTATTCAGCATTTCACTGTGAGGTCTACTACACCTGTTGTATTCAGCATTTCACTGTAAGGTCTACTACACCTGTTGTATTCAGCATTTCACTGTAAGGTCTACTACACCTGTTGTATTCAGCATTTCACTGTAAGGTCTACTACACCTGTTGTATTCAGCATTTCACTGTAAGGTCTACTACACCTGTTGTATTCAGCATTTCACTGTAAGGTCTACTACACCTGTTGTATTCAGCATTTCACTGTGAGGTCTTCTACACCTGTTGTATTCAGCATTTCACTGTAAGGTCTACTACACCTGTTGTATTCATCATTTCACTGTAAGGTCTACTACACCTGTTGTATTCAGCATTTCACTGTAAGGTCTACTACACCTGTTGTATTCAGCATTTCACTGTAAGGTCTTCTACACCTGTTGTATTCAGCATTTCACTGTGAGGTCTACTACACCTGATGTATTCAGCATTTCACTGAGGTCTACTACACCTGTTGTATTCAGCATTTCACTGTGAGGTCTACTACACCTGTTGTATTCAGCATTTCACTGTAAGGTCTACTACACCTGTTGTATTCAGCATTTCACTGAGGTCTACTACACCTGTTGTATTCAGCATTTCACTGTGAGGTCTACTACACCTGTTGTATTCAGCATTTCACTGTAAGGTCTACTACACCTGTTGTATTCAGCATTTCACGGTAAGGTCTACTACACCTGTTGTATTCAGCATTTCACTGTGAGGTCTACTACACCTGTTGTATTCAGCATTTCACTGTGAGTTCTACTACACCTGTTGTATTCAGCATTTCACTGTAAGGTCTACTACACCTGTTGTATTCAGCATTTCACTGTGAGGTCTACTACACCTGTTGTATTCAGCATTTCACTGTAAGGTCTACTACACCTGTTGTATTCAGCATTTCACTGTAAGGTCTACTACACCTGTTGTATTCAGCATTTCACTGTGAGGTCTACTACATCTGTTGTATTCGGTGCATGTGACAAATAACATTTGATTTTGTTTCATATTTATGTCACTGTACCCCTACCTACATGTACAAATTACCTCGACTAACCTGTACCCCCGCAGATTGACTCAGAACAGGCACCCTCTGTAAAGAGCATTGCCTCCACCTCTCTACACCTCCAAAACCCCCCCACCAGATAAATGTATATAATGACAAGATGCTCATCATGTCTCTCATCATGAGTCGTTGTTCAACAGGCTGGAATGCAGGCGAAAAAACCCAGGCCCAAAATAAACCCGTAGAAACGGATTGGGTATATTTTGGACATATTTTGGCGAGAGTGAAAGCTCTAGCTTTTCCTCTTCCTCTCTGGCTCCATCCAGATCCATTGTGGCGCCCCGTGAGGAGAAGTTGCGCCAGGCTGCTGCTGCGCATGTGCAGTATGCTGCATCAGGACAACTACATTGCGACGGGAGATAAGACCGGAGAAGACTGCACGGAAAGTGTGCTCACTGACGAAGTTTGGTTTTAATTCAACTAAAAGTTCTTCTTCTTTTCAAGTTGTTCACATAAAACGTGGTGATAAGAAGTGCGTGGTAACACAGTAGATTTGGAAAAGACCTGAAACAAGTAGCCTCGTTAAAAGAAGCGAGCGCGTCTGCTTGCGAAACACTTGTGGCTTTTTGTCTTGCAGTTGGGAAGCGGTGAGTTGACTTTATTAATGTTATTTAAATCAATCAGACATCATTGGCCTATTGTTGTTGCCTACTGGGCACGGACGTCAATTGAATGTCTATTCCAATTTGTAATTTCATTGAAATGACGTGGAAACAACGTTGATTCAACCAGTGTTTGTCCGGTGGGTGTGTTCTTGGGTTCTTGCAGCAAAACGTGTTCAAGTCGTAATAAGTGATTGTGTTAGAAAGGAAAACGCTCACACGATTAGTAGTTAATTAGTTGTGATTTGACTGTTCTACATATCGCTGTTATTTACACTCGACTGTTATAGTTACTTTAGATATCTTTCATCTGTTTATTTTAGTATTTTATTAACCTAACACACTTTCTGTTGTGAAGTGGACTTTCATTCCAAGGTGGCCCTTTCGTAGCATAGACTACACCAACCATACATCTGGCATTTTATTGAACATTTGTTGAAAATGAACACATTTAGCATCTAATGCAAGTGAAACAATGTGTGACTAAGTGAAGAGGGTGCTAGTTTGATTGTTTGTACGTGGACTATGACTCGCCGTCGACTCAGATGTAGGCTGTTAGACAGTATGTGATATTATTCACTAGCTGAGGAACTCTGCTCTCTTCGACGCGGAGTTGACTTTTCATACCTGGTCGAGCAACAACAATGAGTATTCAAGAGTCGATTCTGGTAAAAGTGTCCATTCTGTAAACGCTCATCTGTACCTATCTTTGTCCTGTACCATTTCGGTCCTTCTGCGGGGTGCTGAAATGAATAATTGTAATATATTTTTGAATCGAATACAACCACCGAAGGTCCGCAGTTGTACAGAACAGAGTTGTACAGGTAGCGACGCTAAGCGTTTTCAGAGTTGACGTTTTTACAGGAATCGACTGACTCATTGTTGTTGCTAGCAAATCCTGAGGGAGCTACACAAGGTTCCCTTCACTAGTCTACTTTCCAGTAGGGGTCTGGGCCAAAGTAGTTCACTAAATACGGAATAGGAGTTCATTTGTGTTTTAACCTATTTATTGCTTTCCGTCATCCACCCATGGCTCACGCTTTACAGTAGTTATTCATGTGTCATTATTCCTATTAGCACAGTGTAATAACTAGGCCTCGTACTGTTGCTTAGAGTTTAGGATTAGGGCTACAGCTGTAAGTACCGTGTAATACCAATATTTGTTAGTGTACTCACAGAAATAATGACTCGGTAATAAGAACAGTGGAAAGTGTTCATATAGTCTCATTGGAACAGCTATCAATCATACTCAACATGTTGGACCTTAGTGGGTGGTTATAATGCTACATGTAACATGTTGGACCTTAGTGGGTGGTTATAATGCTACATGTAACATGTTGGACCTTAGTGGGTGGTTATAATGCTACATGTAACATGTTGGACCTTAGTGGGTGGTTATAATGCTACATGTAACATGTTGGACCTTAGTGGGTGGTTATAATGCTACATTTAACATGTTGGAACGTAAACGGGGTGGTTATAATGCTACATTTAACATGTTGGACCTTAGTGGGTGGTTATAATGCTACATTTAACATGTTGGAACGTAAACGGGGTGGTTATAATGCTACATGTAACATGTTGGACCTTAAACTGGGGGATTATAATGCTACATGTAACATGTTGGACCTTAGTGGGTGGTTATAATGCTACATGTAACATGTTGGACCTTAGTGGGTGGTTATAATGCTACATTTAACATGTTGGAACGTAAACGGGGTGGTTATAATGCTACATGTAACATGTTGGACCTTAGTGGGTGGTTATAATGCTACATGTAACATGTTGGACCTTAGTGGGTGGTTATAATGCTACATGTAACATGTTGGACCTTAGTGGGTGGTTATAATGCTACATTTAACATGTTGGACCTTAGTGGGTGGTTATAATGCTACATTTAACATGTTGGAACGTAAACGGGGTGGTTATAATGCTACATTTAACATGTTGGACCTTAGTGGGTGGTTATAATGCTACATTTAACATGTTGGAACGTAAACGGGGTGGTTATAATGCTACATTTAACATGTTGGACCTTAGTGGGTGGTTATAATGCTACATTTAACATGTTGGAACGTAAACGGGGTGGTTATAATGCTACATTTAACATGTTGGAACGTAAACGGGGTGGTTATAATGCTACATTTAACATGTTGGAACGTAAACGGGGTGGTTATAATGCTACATTTAACATGTTGGACCTTAGTGGGTGGTTATAATGCTACATGTAACATGTTGGACCTTAGTGGGTGGTTATAATGCTACATGTAACATGTTGGACCTTAGTGGGTGGTTATAATGCTACATGTAACATGTTGGACCTTAGTGGGTGGTTATAATGCTACATGTAACATGTTGGACCTTAGTGGGTGGTTATAATGCTACATGTAACATGTTGGACCTTAGTGGGTGGTTATAATGCTACATGTAACATGTTGGACCTTAGTGGGTGGTTATAATGCTACATGTAACATGTTGTACCTTAGTGGGTGGTTATAATGCTACATGTAACATGTTGTACCTTAGTGGGTGGTTATAATGCTACATGTAACATGTTGGACCTTAGTGGGTGGTTATAATGCTACATGTAACATGTTGTACCTTAGTGGGTGGTTATAATGCTACATGTAACATGTTGTACCTTAGTGGGTGGTTATAATGCTACATGTAACATGTTGGACCTTAGTGGGTGGTTATAATGCTACATGTAACATGTTGGACCTTAGTGGGTGGTTATAATGCTACATGTAACATGTTGGACCTTAGTGGGTGGTTATAATGCTACATGTAACATGTTGGACCTTAGTGGGTGGTTATAATGCTACATGTAACATGTTGGACCTTAGTGGGTGGTTATAATGCTACATGTAACATGTTGGACCTTAGTGGGTGGTTATAATGCTACATGTAACATGTTGGACCTTAGTGGGTGGTTATAATGCTACATGTAACATGTTGGACCTTAGTGGGTGGTTATAATGCTACATGTAACATGTTGGACCTTAAACTGGGTGGTTATCAGGGCATAAAATTAACTTTTTCGTATACCAGCCACTCAGATTTTTTTACCAGACAAAATATTTTTACCCCACTAAAATGACACCAACAAAACACAAAAACACTGAGCATGCATTGTAATGTTTCTTAAACAATACATGTATTACTAGTAAGAAGTAATGTGGTATATTGTTTAATTTTGTGACTTGTTACCAAAATATCAGAGAAACATTTTCACCTGCCCCTTTAAGGGCAGGAGGTTACCGTGGTAACATCACTGGAGTCATGTTAGTGCCTGTGAGATTGAGTCTGACTAGCAGAAGCTTGTCTTTTCTTCCCTCGCAGTTGAAAGTCAAACATTAGAAGAAAAACAACCTAGCTTGTGAACAAAACAATGTAAATATTCAAGAAACACAAGGACAAAGTCTCACTTCAATAGACTTTCATTTCAAGAAAAATTAGACCAACTTTTATGACTGTGCGCAGCACTTCTAAAAATGAATCTTTCACTCAGCTCTTCATGTGAGCACAGCCCCCAGCCAGACAGTGTTGCTGCCAGGTCCAGCTAAAATGTATCAGACAGTGTTGCTGCCAGGGTTGCCAGGTCCAGCTAAAATGTATCAGTGTTTCTGCCAGGGTTGCCAGGTCTAGCTAAAATGTATCAGACAGTGTTGCTGCCAGGGTTGCCAGGTCTAGCTAAAATGTATCAGTGTTGTAGCCAGGGTTGCCAGGTCTAGCTAAAATGTATCAGTGTTGCTGCCAGGGTTGCCAGGTCCAGCTAAAATGTATCAGTGTTGTAGCCAGGGTTGCCAGGTCTAGCTAAAATGTATCAGTGTTGCTGCCAGGGTTGCCAGGTCCAGCTAAAATGTATCAGACAGTGTTGCTGCCAGGGTTGCCAGGTCCAGCTAAAATGTATCAGTGTTGCTGCCAGGGTTGCCAGGTCTAGCTAAAATGTATCAGACAGTGTTGCTGCCAGGGTTGCCAGGTCCAGCTAAAATGTATCAGACAGTGTTGCTGCCAGGGTTGCCAGGTCCACCTAAAATGTATCAGACAGTGTTGCTGCCAGGGTTGCCAGGTCCAGCTAAAATGTATCAGACAGTGTTGCTGCCAGGGTTGCCAGGTCCAGCTAAAATGTATCAGACAGTGTTGCTGCCAGGGTTGCCAGGTCCAGCTAAAATGTATCAGTGTTGTAGCCAGGGTTGCCAGGTCTAGCTAAAATGTATCAGTGTTGCTGCCAGGGTTGCCAGGTCTAGCTAAAATGTATCAGACAGTGTTGCTGCCAGGGTTGCCAGGTCCAGCTAAAATGTATCAGTGTTGTAGCCAGGGTTGCCAGGTCTAGCTAAAATGTATCAGTGTTGCTGCCAGGGTTGCCAGGTCCAGCTAAAATGTATCAGACAGTGTTGCTGCCAGGGTTGCCAGGTCCAGCTAAAATGTATCAGTGTTGTAGCCAGGGTTGCCAGGTCTAGCTAAAATGTATCAGTGTTGCTGCCAGGGTTGCCAGGTCCAGCTAAAATGTATTTTTAACGACGTAGTCTAAGAAGCTAAATTCGGTTTTCCATCAAAATACGAATTATTGAGAGTTTAAGAATGTCACAAGAGAAAAGATAAGTCGCCCTTATTAAACTCCCCAGATCATTTTCCATCAATGGATGTCGATTTAACTTGTTTTGACTGCTCTGAGTACGCAATAAGGCCAGAGCAGGTGTGGTATATAGCCAATATACCACGACTAAGGGCTGTTCTTTGGACATCGCCCTTAGCTGTGGTAGATTGGCCATATACCACAAACCCCTGAGATGCCTTATTGCTATTATAAACTGGTTACCAACGTAACTATATCAGTAAAAAGTATGTTTTTGTCATTCCTGTGGTACATGCCTGATATACCATGGCTGTCAGCCAATCTGCATTCAGGGTTCAAACCAACCAGTTTATAATTGTAGATAAATCCTGTTTGTTCACGTGCACAACTATAGATCAATCTGACAGGAGAGTTTAAGTGCTGAAAGTTGGACAGAGGATCTCAATCTCTGAGCATGAAACACTTGGACCAACTTGGGGCTATTTTCTGGGAAATTGTGCCATTGTTATGTGCCAGATGTTGAGACTACAAACCATTATAAATGGCCTATTTGCGAGATTATCTTGTTATTTGTCACCGTTATATCAGTTCTAATTCGTTAATGCGTTTCTCTGCTGCCAATGACTGGAACGAACTACGAAAAATCTCTGAAACTGGAAAGACTCATATCTCCCTCACTAGCTTTAAGCACCAGCTGTCAGAGCAGCTCACAGTTCACTGCACCTGTACATAGCCCATCTATAATTTAGCCCAAACACCTACCTCTCCCCCTACTGTATTTATTTATTTTGCTCCTTTGCACCCCATTATTTCTATCTCTACTTTGCACATTCTTCCACTGCAATTCAACCATTCAAGTATTTTATTTGATATATTGTATTTACTTCGCCACCATGGCCTTTTTTTTTTGCCTTTACCGCCCTTATCTCACCTCATTTGCTCACATTGTATATTTTTCTACTGTGTTATTGACTGTATGTTTGTTTATTCCACGTGTAACTCTGTGTTGTTGTTTGTGTCGAACTGCTTTGCTTTATCTTGGCCAGGTCGCAGTTGTAAATGAGAACTTGTTCTCAACTGGCCTACCTGGTTAAATAAAGGTGAAATACATTAAAAAAAATGCTTAATGGTAACATGTGCCTACAACTGGTAAACAGGAGTCTCCATAATGACATGTTAAATAGCCCTACCTACACCTGGTAAACAGGAGTCTCCATAATGACATGTTAAATAGCCCTACCTACAACTGGTAAACAGGAGTCTCCATAATGACATGTTAAATAGCCCTACCTACACCTGGTAAACAGGTGTCTCCATAATGACATGTTAAATAGCCCTACCTACAGTCTCCATACTGACATGTTAAATAGCCCTACCTACACCTGGTAAACAGGTGTCTCCATAATGACATGTTAAATAGCCCTACCTACAACTGGTAAACAGGAGTCTCCATAATGACATGTTAAATAGCCCTACCTACACCTGGTAAACAGGAGTCTCCATAATGACATGTTAAATAGCCCTACCTACACCTGGTAAACAGGAGTCTCCATAATGACATGTTAAATAGCCCTACCTACACCTGGTAAACAGGAGTCTCCATAATGACATGTTAAATAGCCCTACCTACACCTGGTAAACAGGAGTGTCCATAATGACATGTTAAATAGCCCTACCTACACCTGGTAAACAGGTGTCTCCATAATGACATGTTAAATAGCCCTACCTACACCTGGTAAACAGGAGTCTCCATAATGACATGTTAAATAGCCTTACCTACACCTGGTAAACAGGTGTCTCCATAATGACATGTTAAATAGCCCTACCTACAGTCTCCATAATGACATGTTAAATAGCCCTACCTACACCTGGTAAACAGGAGTCTCCATAATGACATGTTAAATAGTCCTACCTACAACTGGTAAACAGGAGTCTCCATAATGACATGTTAAATAGTCCTACCTACAACTGGTAAACAGGTGTCTCCATAATGACATGTTAAATAGTCCTACCTACAACTGGTAAACAGGAGTCTCCATAATGACATGTTAAATAGTCCTACCTACAGTCTCCATAATGACATGTTAAATAGCCCTACCTACACCTGGTAAACAGGAGTCTCCATAATGACATGTTAAATAGCCCTACCTACAGTCTCCATAATGACATGTTAAATAGTCCTACCTACACCTGGTAAACAGGTGTCTCCATAATGACATGTTAAATAGCCCTACCTACAACTGGTAAACAGGAGTCTCCATAATGACATGTTAAATAGCCCTACCTACACCTGGTAAAGAGGTGTCTCCATAATGACATGTTAAATAGTCCTACCTACACCTGGTAAACAGGTGTCTCCATAATGACATGTTAAATAGTCCTACCTACAGTCTCCATAACAACATGTTAAATAGTCCTACCTACACCTGGTAAACAGGAGTCTCCATAATGACATGTTAAATAGCCCTACCTACACCTGGTAAACAGGAGTCTCCATAATGACATGTTAAATAGTCCTACCTACACCTGGTAAATTTTGAAGTAGCCCAAAAACCCACAGCCTGTAACCTCCAATACATTTTCTCCCATGACATCGTTTTCAAAGTAGCCCGATTTGCGGGAAAACCGTGAAAAGGGCAACACATGTTGCAGCGTGAGGTGTAATAGGCTGTAGTATACATCGTTTTTGACTTTGTGCGATTAATTTACCAGCTATGGAACAAAACAGCAGAAATACTTTGAAAACAGCTCCTGCAGCAGTTATTTTACTATACATGTGATCATACTTTTTATTTACAAATGCAAGCGAAATCCTGGCCCTGTGGAGCCCTGACCACTCGCCAACGTGGCTGATGAAGTTGGGCTCTTACCCACCAATGCCAAAATCTACACGCAGATGGGTGGTTATAATGCTACATTCAACATGTTGGACCTTAAACTGGGTGGTTATAATGCTACATTTAACATGTTGGACCGTAAACGGGAATGGTTATAATGCTACTTGTAATATGTTGGACCTTAGTGGGTGGTTATAATGCTACTTGTAATATGTTGGACCTTAGTGGGTGGTTATAATGCTACATGTAACATGTTGGACCTTAGTGGGTGGTTATAATGCTACATGTAACATGTTGGACCTTAGTGGGTGGTTATAATGCTACATGTAACATGTTGGACCTTAGTGGGTGGTTATAATGCTACATTTAACATGTTGGACCTTAGTGGGTGGTTTTAATGCTACATTTAACATTAGGTGACCTGTAGTTGTTGTACAGGTATATTTCCTAAACAGGTTTGTGTATTTGCATAGCATGTAGATTATATTGTATTTCCTGTAGGCTTTCCCAGCCATACCAAGAAGACATGGGACAGGTCTGTACTATAGGGTGACATGGGACAGGCCTGTACTATAGGGTGACATGGGACAGGCCTGTACTATAGGGTGACATGGGACAGGTCTGTACTATAGGGTGACATGGGACAGGTCTGTACTATAGGGTGACATGGGACAGGTCTGTACTATAGGGTGACATGGGACAGGACTGTACTATAGGGTGACATGGGACAGGTCTGTACATTGTACCAAGGCCCTGTACTTTGGTGGTGGTGGTGTGAGTATGATCATTGCCCCCCCCCCCCCCCGTCCCCCGTCCCCCAGCCTGATACAGTGTGAGGCAGATGGCCACAAAGCCTTATTATGCTGTGCTGATAGGAATTGTCAGTGACTTGGATCCATAACAGACGGTGTAAATGAACACTGTTGATTGTATCAGACCTCCTTTATACAGGGCTCCTCCTTGGACGCAGTTAAACATTTCAACAAGGAGTCATTTGGAAACCGTCCTTCTCCCACAAATGTCTTTTATAGGGCAGCAGTATTCTGTAACTGAGGTAGACAGCTGTGTGTGTGTATCCGTAGTGTGGCCAGATATTCATTGGTGGGCGGGCCTGCAGGAGGGGGGGGCTCTTCTTTGTCTCCACCCATTCAGCATCGTTCACACCCTCTTAAAAGCTTTAGCCCCACCCATCTCTTTAAGGGTTGATCTCAGTGTTCTGTCCAAACAACAGCAGTCAAGCACCAAGCTAACTGGCTAACGTTGGCTAGCTACTTCCAGACACAAGTGAGAGAACAGCTCACTCTGACCATGTTACTCCCCCTAGCAGAGCTGGTTAGGCTGTTTTCATAATGAGACATCACTCTGACCATGTTACTCCCCCTAGCAGAGCTGGTTAGGCTGTTTTCATAATGAGACATCACTCTGACCATGTTACTCCCCCTAGCAGAGCTGGTTAGGCTGTTTTCATAATGAGACATCACTCTGACCATGTTACTCCCCCTAGCAGAGCTGGTTAGGCTGTTTTCATAATGAGACATCACTCTGACCATGTTACTCCCCCTAGCAGAGCTGGTTAGGCTGTTTACATAATGAGACATCACTCTGACCATGTTACTCCCCCTAGCAGAGCTGGTTAGGCTGTTTACATAATGAGACATCACTCTGACCATGTTACTCCCCCTAGCAGAGCTGGTTAGGCTGTTTACATAATGAGACATCACTCTGACCATGTTACTCCCCCTAGCAGAGCTGGTTAGGCTGTTTACATAATGAGACATCACTCTGACCATGTTACTCCCCCTAGCAGAGCTGGTTAGGCTGTTTACATAATGAGACATCACTCTGACCATGTTACTCCCCCTAGCAGAGCTGGTTAGGCTGTTTTCATAATGAGACATCACTCTGACCATGTTACTCCCCCTAGCAGAGCTGGTTAGGCTGTTTACATAATGAGAGATCACTCTGACCATGTTACTCCCCCTAGCAGAGCTGGTTAGGCTGTTTTCATAATGAGAGATCACTCTGACCATGTTACTCCCCCTAGCAGAGCTGGTTAGGCTCTTTACATAATGAGACATCACTCTGACCATGTTACTCCCCCTAGCAGAGCTGGTTAGGCTGTTTTCATAATGAGAGATCACTCTGACCATGTTACTCCCCCTAGCAGAGCTGGTTAGGCTGTTTACATAATGAGACATCACTCTGACCATGTTACTCCCCCTAGCAGAGCTGGTTAGGCTGTTTACATAATGAGACATCACTCTGACCATGTTACTCCCCCTAGCAGAGCTGGTTAGGCTGTTTTCATAATGAGAGATCACTCTGACCATGTTACTCCCCCTAGCAGAGCTGGTTAGGCTGTTTTCATAATGAGACATCACTCTGACCATGTTACTCCCCCTAGCAGAGCTGGTTAGGCTGTTTACATAATGAGACATCACTCTGACCATGTTACTCCCCCTAGCAGAGCTGGTTAGGCTGTTTTCATAATGAGACATCACTCTGACCATGTTACTCCCCCTAGCAGAGCTGGTTAGGCTGTTTACATAATGAGACATCACTCTGACCATGTTACTCCCCCTAGCAGAGCTGGTTAGGCTGTTTTCATAATGAGACATCACTCTGACCATGTTACTCCCCCTAGCAGAGCTGGTTAGGCTGTTTTCATAATGAGACATCACTCTGACCATGTTACTCCCCCTAGCAGAGCTGGTTAGGCTGTTTTCATAATGAGACATCACTCTGACCATGTTACTCCCCCTAGCAGAGCTGGTTAGGCTGTTTTCATAATGAGAGATCACTCTGACCATGTTACTCCCCCTAGCAGAGCTGGTTAGGCTGTTTTCATAATGAGAGATCACTCTGACCATGTTACTCCCCCTAGCAGAGCTGGTTAGGCTGTTTTCATAATGAGAGATCACTCTGACCATGTTACTCCCCCTAGCAGAGCTGGTTAGGCTGTTTACATAATGAGAGATCACTCTGACCATGTTACTCCCCCTAGCAGAGCTGGTTAGGCTGTTTACATAATGAGACATCACTCTGACCATGTTACTCCCCCTAGCAGAGCTGGTTAGGCTGTTTTCATGTTATCCAGAGCGTTGGCGACTGTAACTGTGCTGCTGGTGTAATTGACGCCTTTTTTTTTAACCGCCCATATTCAGTGGGTTTTGAGCGTTTGTAAATTTGTCAGTTATTCTGCGCTCTGGCACACTCAAGACAAGAGTGCTCTGAATCTGGAGTAGATAGACATAGCTGGTAAATTCTCATAGTGACATCATGAACATTCTATTGAAGTGGTTACTTGCATAGTGGAGTCTTTTGTTAAGACATGTAGCTAGCTAGCTAAACAATGAACCGTAATCCCAACTCATGATGTTACTACCCTGCAGGAATCTGCAGATAGCTAACCAACCAGGCTCAATGTTAGCTAGCTAAAATTAAGCTATAACTAGCCAAGGAAATGGCTCTGAGATACGAATAAGAAGATCATACACGTACATACACACAACTTCTGTCAAAATTAGAAATGTGTAATATCTGGAAATGTAGCTAGCTAGACTATCTTATACATCATGGATGGACGCTTCTCCCTTTCACGGATACCACGGTTGCCCTTAGTTTGAAGATGTAATCCGGAGACAGGTGTTTTCTCCATCTACTTAGCTATCATCCTTTAACTTCTTATGGCTGCAGCCCGACACCGGTACACTTATGACAACATCCAGCTCAAGTGCAGGGCGCGAAATTCAAAAGATATATTTTTTTAAATATTTAACTTTCACACATTAACAAGTCCAAGACACCAGCTGAAAGGTGCACATCTTGTGAATCAAGCCAACATGTCCGATTTTTAAAATATTTTACAGGGAAGACACAATATGTAACTATTAGCTAATCATGTTAGCAAAAGACACCAATATTCTTACTCCATCAGTTTATGACTCCATCAGTAGCTATCACAAATTCGGCCAAATAAAGATAATTATAGCCACTAACCAAGAAACAACCTCATCAGATGACAGTCTGATAACATATTTATTGTATAGCATATGTTTTTTTCCAAAAATTTGCATATTTCAGGTATAATTCATAGTTTACTTTTCAGCTGCAATCAGAAATTGCATCGAAAGCAGCCATAATATTTACAGACACCAACGTCAAATACCTAATTACTCATCATAAAACATTTCTGAAAAATACATAGTGTACAGCAATTGAAAGACAGGCATCTTGTGATTCTAGACAATATTTCCGATGTATTAAATGTTTTACAGTGCAAACAAAATGTAGCGTGATATTAGCATAGCCACAATAGCCAGAAACACTTGGGCGCCCACGACCAGTCAACATGCACGACAGAAATTAGAAATAGCATCATAAAATGTTTCTTACTTTTGGTGGTCTTCCGTCAGAATGTTGGATAAGGTGTCCTTTGTCCAGAATAGTCGTTGTTTTGATCTGGAACGGCAAATATCCCTCTTCATATAGCATGGGCACTTGCCAAGTGACACGGATTACTCCAACGTCAACAAAGTTAGAAAACGGAACACGGCAAAACTCCTGAAAAAGTTTCAATAATCTGATTAAACTATATTGAAAAAACATACGTTACGATGATATGGTGACATGTATTAAATCAAATCTAAGACGGAGATGTTCGTCTTTCATAACCACAGCTAAACAGAAGCCATTATCCGTGTCCTCTTTCGCGCTCTCCAGAAACAGGATATGGACGGTCACGTCAAACAAAGACCTTTTATTCCACCTCTGACCAAGATAGACACAACATTTCTTCTCTCACCGCATCTTGACAACCAGGGGAAGGCGTAGGAAGTGTTTGTAGATTCCTACGTAACACGCCCATGTATAGGCATGAGGTTGAACAGAGCATAGATTTCTGACATTTCACTTCCTGGTCAGGAAAAGTGCTGCAGAAGGATTTCTGTTTCACTCAGAGAAATAATTCAAACGTTTTTAGAAACTAGAGAGTGTTTTCTATCCAATAGTAATAATAATATGCATATTGTACGAGCAAGAATTGAGTACGACGCCGTTTGAAATGGGCACATATAATCTGGCTACTCAATACGCCCCCTGCAGCCATAAGAAGCTAATTCCACTGATTTCAAAACTCGGTCCTCCAGAAAGTGGAGAGCAACACTTATGCAGTTTTACTACGTGATATATTAAAAAATGCAGCGTTTGAAAGGATTACCTGCACATACTGACCAGCTCATGTTATAGACAGAAGTGGTCTATATGGCAGACCAATCCGAACTCATCTCTTGGCATGTCCAGCCCACTCATTATCTCAGCCAATCATGACTTGCGGGAAGGTTGCTGGCTTTTTCTGTGGCTAAACCAACTAGGCTCGTAATTTAACAATTTTATTCGTATTTACAGGTGGCATACAAGTTTGTTTTTAAACCTCTCTATGGTAGCGTCCCACCTCGTCAACAGCCAGTGAAACTGCAGGGCGCCAAATTCAAAACAACATAAATCCCATAATTAAAATTCCTCAAACATACAAGTATTTTACACCATTTTAAAGATAAACTTGTTGTAAATCCAGCCATAGTGTCCGATTTCAAAAAGGCTTTACGACGAAAGCACACCAAACGATTATGTTAGGTCAGAGCCAAGTCACAGAAAAACACAGCCATTTTTCAGCCAAAGAGAGGAGTCACAAAAAGCAGAAATAGAGATAAAATTAATCACTAACCTTTGATGATCTTCATCAGAGGACACTCATAGGACGTCATGTTACACAATACATGTATGTTTTGTTCGATAAAGTTCATATTTATATCCAAAAATCTGAGTTTACATTGGCGCGTTATGTTCAGAAGTTCCAAAACATCCGGTGATTTTGCAGAGAGTCACATCAATTTACAGAAATACTCATTGTTACGCTGGTCCTCCTCCTCTTCAACCATAGTAGTCTGTATGTACCGTAACTCCGTTAGTAGTCTGTACCGTAACTCCATTAGTAGTCTGTATGTAGCGTAACTCCATTAGTAGTCTGTATGTACCATTACTCCATTAGTAGTCTGTACCATAACTCCATTAGTAGTCTGTATGTAGCGTAACTCCATTAGTAGTCTGTACCATAACTCCATTAGTAGTCTGTACCATAACTCCATTAGTAGTCTGTATGTAGCGTAACTCCATTAGTAGTCTGTATGTAGCGTAACTCCATTAGTAGTCTGTATGTACCATTACTCCGTTAGTAGTCTGTACCATAACTCCATTAGTAGTCTGTATGTAGCGTAACTCCATTAGTAGTCTGTACCATAACTCCATTAGTAGTCTGTATGTACCATTACTCCATTAGTAGTCTGTACCATTACTCCATTAGTAGTCTGTATGTACCGTAACTCCATTAGTAGTCTGTACCATTACTCCATTAGTAGTCTGTATGTAGCGTAACTCCATTAGTAGTCTGTACCATAACTCCATTAGTAGTCTGTACCATTACTCCATTAGTAGTCTGTATGTACCGTAACTCCATTAGTAGTCTGTACCATAACTCCATTAGTAGTCTGTATGTAGCGTAACTCCATTAGTAGTCTGTATGTAGCGTAACTCCATTAGTAGTCTGTATGTACCATTACTCCGTTAGTAGTCTGTATGTAGCGTAACTCCGTTAGTAGTCTGTATGTACCGTAACTCCGTTAGTAGTCTGTATGTACCGTAACTCCGTTAGTAGTCTGTATGTACCATTACTCCATTAGTAGTCTGTACCATAACTCCATTAGTAGTCTGTACCATAACTCCATTAGTAGTCTGTATGTAGCGTAACTCCATTAGTAGTCTGTACCATAACTCCATTAGTAGTCTGTATGTAGCGTAACTCCATTAGGAGTCTGTATGTACCATTACTCCATTAGTAGTCTGTATGTACCATTACTCCATTAGTAGTCTGTACCATTACTCCGTTAGTAGTCTGTATGTAGCGTAACTCCATTAGTAGTCTGTACCATAACTCCATTAGTAGTCTGTATGTAGCGTAACTCCATTAGTAGTCTGTACCATTACTCCATTAGTAGTCGGTATGTAGCGTAACTCCGTTAGTAGTCTGTACCATAACTCCATTAGTAGTCTGTATGTAGCGTAACTCCATTAGTAGTCTGTACCATAACTCCATTAGTAGTCTGTACCATTACTCCGTTAGTAGTCTGTATGTAGCGTAACTCCATTAGTAGTCTGTATGTAGCGTAACTCCATTAGGAGTCTGTATGTACCATTACTCCATTAGTAGTCTGTACCATTACTCCATTAGTAGTCTGTATGTACCATTACTCCATTAGTAGTCGGTATGTACCATTACTCCGTTAGTAGTCTGTACCATAACTCCGTTAGTAGTCTGTATGTACCATTACTCCATTAGTAGTCGGTATGTACCATAACTCCATTAGTAGTCTGTACCATTACTCCGTTAGTAGTCTGTACCATAACTCCATTAGTAGTCTGTATGTACCATTACTCCATTAGTAGTCGGTATGTACCATAACTCCATTAGTAGTCTGTACCATTACTCCGTTAGTAGTCTGTACCATTACTCCATTAGTAGTCTGTATGTACCGTAACTCCGTTAGTAGTCTGTATGTACCATTACTCCGTTAGTAGTCTGTATGTACCATTACTCCATTAGTAGTCTGTATGTACCGTAACTCCATTAGTAGTCTCTATGTACCATTACTCCATTAGTAGTCTGTACCATTACTCCATTAGTAGTCTGTATGTACCATTACTCCATTAGTAGTCTGTACCATTACTCCATTAGTAGTCTCTATGTACCATTACTCCATTAGTAGTCTGTATGTACCATTACTCCATTAGTAGTCTGTACCATTACTCCGTTAGTAGTCTGTATGTAGCGTAACTCCATTAGTAGTCTGTATGTACCGTAACTCCATTAGTAGTCTGTACCATTACTCCATTAGTAGTCTGTACCGTAACTCCGTTAGTAGTCTGTATGTACCATTACTCCGTTAGTAGTCTGTATGTACCGTAACTCCATTAGTAGTCTCTATGTACCGTAACTCCATTAGTAGTCTGTACCATTACTCCATTAGTAGTCTGTACCGTAACTCCATTAGTAGTCTGTATGTAGCGTAACTCCATTAGTAGTCTGTATGTACCGTAACTCCATTAGTAGTCTGTACCATTACTCCATTAGTAGTCTGTACCGTAACTCCGTTAGTAGTCTGTATGTACCGTAACTCCATTAGTAGTCTCTATGTACCGTAACTCCATTAGTAGTCTGTACCATTACTCCGTTAGTAGTCTGTACCATTACTCCATTAGTAGTCTGTATGTACCGTAACTCCGTTAGTAGTCTGTATGTACCGTAACTCCGTTAGTAGTCTGTATGTAGCGTAACTCCATTAGTAGTCTGTACCATTACTCCAATAGTAGTCTGTATGTACCATTACTCCATTAGTAGTCTGTACCATTACTCCATTAGTAGTCTGTATGTAGCGTAACTCCATTAGTAGTCTGTACCATTACTCCGTTAGTAGTCTGTATGTACCGTAACTCCATTAGTAGTCTGTACCATTACTCCATTAGTAGTCTGTATGTACCATTACTCCATTAGTAGTCTGTATGTACCATTACTCCATTAGTAGTCTGTACCATTACTCCATTAGTAGTCTGTATGTAGCGTAACTCCATTAGTAGTCTGTACCATAACTCCATTAGTAGTCTGTACCATTACTCCAATAGTAGTCTGTATGTACCATTACTCCATTAGTAGTCTGTACCATTACTCCATTAGTAGTCTGTATGTACCGTAACTCCGTTAGTAGTCTGTATGTACCGTAACTCCGTTAGTAGTCTGTATGTAGCGTAACTCCGTTAGTAGTCTGTATGTACCATTACTCCATTAGTAGTCTGTATGTACCATTACTCCGTTAGTAGTCTGTATGTACCGTAACTCCGTTAGTAGTCTGTATGTACCGTAACTCCGTTAGTAGTCTGTATGTACCGTAACTCCATTAGTAGTCTGTATGTACCATTACTCCGTTAGTAGTCTGTATGTAGCGTAACTCCGTTAGTAGTCTATATGTACCATTACTCCGTTAGTAGTCTGTATGTACCGTAACTCCGTTAGTAGTCTGTATGTACCGTAACTCCATTAGTAGTCTGTATGTACCATTACTCCGTTAGTAGTCTGTATGTAGCGTAACTCCGTTAGTAGTCTGTATGTACCATTACTCCATTAGTTGTCTGTATGTACCGTAACTCCGTTAGTAGTCTGTATGTACCGTAACTCCGTTAGTAGTCTGTATGTACCGTAACTCCGTTAGTAGTCTGTACCATAACTCCATTAGTAGTCTGTATGTACCGTAACTCCATTAGGAGTCTGTATGTACCATTACTCCGTTAGTAGTCTGTACCATAACTCCATTAGTAGTCTGTATGTACCATAACTCCATTAGTAGTCTATGTACCATAACTCCATTAGTAGTCTGCACCATTACTCCATTAGTAGTCTGTATGTAGCGTAACTCCATTAGTAGTCTGTATGTAGCGTAACTCCATTAGGAGTCTGTATGTACCATTACTCCGTTAGTAGTCTGTACCATTACTCCATTAGTAGTCTGTACCATTACTCCATTAGTAGTCTGTATGTACCGTAACTCCATTAGTAGTCTGTATGTACCATTACTCCATTAGTAGTCTGTATGTAGCGTAACTCCATTAGTAGTCTGTACCATTACTCCGTTAGTAGTCTGTATGTACCATTACTCCATTAGTAGTCTGTACCATTACTCCATTAGTAGTCTGTACCATAACTCCATTAGTAGTCTGTACCATAACTCCATTAGTAGTCTGTATGTAGCGTAACTCCATTAGTAGTCTGTATGTACCATTACTCCATTAGTAGTCTGTATGTACCATAACTCCATTAGTAGTCTGTACCATAACTCCATTAGTTGTCTGTATGTACCATTACTCCATTAGTAGTCTGTATGTACCATAACTCCATTAGTAGTCTGTATGTACCATTACTCCATTAGTAGTCTGTATGTACCATTACTCCGTTAGTAGTCTGTACCATAACTCCATTAGTAGTCTGTATGTACCATTACTCCATTAGTAGTCTGTATGTACCGTAACTCCGTTAGTAGTCTGTACCATTACTCCATTAGTAGTCTGTACCATTACTCCATTAGTAGTCTGTATGTACCGTAACTCCATTAGTAGTCTGTATGTACCATAACTCCATTAGTAGTCTGTACCATAACTCCATTAGGAGTCTGTATGTACCATTACTCCGTTAGTAGTCTGTACCATTACTCCATTAGTAGTCTGTATGTAGCGTAACTCCATTAGTAGTCTGTACCATAACTCCATTAGTAGTCTGTACCATAACTCCATTAGTAGTCTGTACCATAACTCCATTAGTAGTCTGTATGTAGCGTAACTCCATTAGTAGTCTGTATGTACCATTACTCCATTAGTAGTCTGTACCATAACTCCATTAGTAGTCTGTATGTAGCGTAACTCCATTAGTAGTCTGTACCATAACTCCATTAGTAGTCTGTATGTACCATAACTCCATTAGTAGTCTGTACCATAACTCCATTAGTAGTCTGTATGTACCGTAACTCCATTAGTAGTCTGTATGTACCATTACTCCGTTATTACTAATAATGTGTTGTATTGTAGATATGTAGTGGTGTAATAATGTGTTGTATTGTAGTTATGTAGTGGTGTTATAATGTGTTGTAGTGGTAGAGTAGTGGTGTTATAATGTGTTGTATTGTAGATATGTAGTGGTAGAGTAGTGGTGTAATAATGTGTTGTATTGTAGTTATGTAGTGGTGTAGTAATGTGTTGTATTGTAGATATGTAGTGGTAGAGTAGTGGTGTAATGTGTTGTATTGTAGATATGTAGTGGTGTTATAATGTGTTGTATTGTAGATATGTAGTGGTGTAATAATGTGTTGTATTGTAGATATGTAGTGGTGTAATAATGTGTTGTATTGTAGATATGTAGTGGTAGAGTAGTGGTGTTATAATGTGTTGTATTGTAGATATGTAGTGGTAGAGTAGTGGTGTTATAATGTGTTGTATTGTAGATATGTAGTGGTGTAATAATGTGTTGTATTGTAGATATGTAGTGGTGTAATAATGTGTTGTATTGTAGATATGTAGTGGTAGAGTAGTGGTGTTATAATGTGTTGTATTGTAGATATGTAGTGGTAGAGTAGTGGTGTTATAATGTGTTGTATTGTAGATATGTAGTGGTAGAGTAGTGGTGTTATAATGTGTTGTATTGTAGATATGTAGTGGTAGAGTAGTGGTGTAATAATGTGTTGTATTGTAGATATGTAGTGGTGTAATAATGTGTTGTATTGTAGATATGTGGTGGTGTTATAATGTGTTGTATTGTAGATATGTAGTGGTAGAGTAGTGGTGTAATAATGTGTTGTATTGTAGATATATAGTGGTAGAGTAGTGTGTAATAATGTGTTGTATTGTAGATATGTAGTGGTAGAGTAGTGGTGTAATAATGTGTTGTATTGTAGATATGTAGTGGTGTAATAATGTGTTGTATTGTAGATATGTAGTGGTGTTATAATGTGTTGTATTGTAGATATGTAGTGGTAGAGTAGTGGTGTTATAATGTGTTGTATTGTAGATATGTAGTGGTGTAATAATGTGTTGTATTGTAGATATGTGGTGGTGTTATAATGTGTTGTATTGTAGATATGTAGTGGTAGAGTAGTGGTGTAATAATGTGTTGTATTGTAGATATATAGTGGTAGAGTAGTGTGTAATAATGTGTTGTATTGTAGATATGTAGTGGTAGAGTAGTGGTGTAATAATGTGTTGTATTGTAGATATGTAGTGGTGTTATAATGTGTTGTATTGTAGATATGTAGTGGTGTTATAATGTGTTGTATTGTAGATATGTAGTGGTGTAATAATGTGTTGTTTTGTAGATATGTAGTGGTAGAGTAGTGGTGTTATAATGTATTGTAGATATGTAGTGGTGTTATAATGTGTTGTATTGTAGATATGTAGTGGTGTAATAATGTGTTGTATTGTAGATATGTAGTGGTAGAGTAGTGGTGTAATAATGTGTTGTATTGTAGATATGTAGTGGTAGAGTAGTGGTGTAATAATGTGTTGTATTGTAGATATGTAGTGGTAGAGTAGTGGTGTAATAATGTGTTGTATTGTAGATATGTAGTGGTGTAATAATGTGTTGTATTGTAGATATGTAGTGGTAGAGTAGTGGTGTAGTAATGTGTTGTATTGTAGATATGTAGTGGTAGAGTAGTGGTGTAATAATGTGTTGTATTGTAGATATGTAGTGGTAGAGTAGTGGTGTAATAATGTGTTGTATTGTAGATATGTAGTGGTGTAGTAATGTGTTGTATTGTAGATATGTAGTGGTAGAGTAGTGGTGTAATAATGTGTTGTATTGTAGATATGTAGTGGTGTAATAATGTGTTGTATTGTAGATATGTAGTGGTAGTGTAGTGGTGTAATAATGTGTTGTATTGTAGATATGTAGTGGTGTAATAATGTGTTGTATTGTAGATATGTAGTGGTGTAATAATGTGTTGTATTGTAGATATGTAGTGGTGTAGTAATGTGTTGTATTGTAGATATGTAGTGGTAGAGTAGTGGTGTTATAATGTGTTGTATTGTAGATATGTAGTGGTGTAATAATGTGTTGTATTGTAGATATGTAGTGGTGTAATAATGTGTTGTATTGTAGATATGTAGTGGTAGAGTAGTGGTGTTATAATGTGTTGTATTGTAGATATGTAGTGGTGTTATAATGTGTTGTATTGTAGATATGTAGTGGTGTTATAATGTGTTGTATTGTAGATATATAGTGGTAGAGTAGTGGTGTAATAATGTGTTGTATTGTAGATATGTAGTGGTAGAGTAGTGGTGTAATAATGTGTTGTATTGTAGATATGTAGTGGTGTAATAATGTGTTGTATTGTAGATATGTAGTGGTAGAGTAGTGGTGTAGTAATGTGTTGTATTGTAGATATGTAGTGGTAGAGTAGTGGTGTAATAATGTGTTGTATTGTAGATATGTAGTGGTAGAGTAGTGGTGTTATAATGTGTTGTATTGTAGATATGTAGTGGTGTTATAATGTGTTGTATTGTAGATATGTAGTGGTGTTATAATGTGTTGTATTGTAGATATGTAGTGGTAGAGTAGTGGTGTTATAATGTGTTGTATTGTAGATATGTAGTGGTGTTATAATGTGTTGTATTGTAGATATGTAGTGGTGTAATAATGTGTTGTATTGTAGATATGTAGTGGTGTTATAATGTGTTGTATTGTAGATATGTAGTGGTAGAGTAGTGGTGTTATAATGTGTTGTATTGTAGATATGTAGTGGTGTAATAATGTGTTGTATTGTAGATATGTAGTGGTAGAGTAGTGGTGTTATAATGTGTTGTATTGTAGATATGTAGTGGTGTAATAATGTGTTGTATTGTAGATATGTAGTGGTGTAATAATGTGTTGTATTGTAGATATGTAGTGGTAGTGTAGTGGTGTAATAATGTGTTGTATTGTAGATATGTAGTGGTGTAGTAATGTGTTGTATTGTAGATATGTAGTGGTAGAGTAGTGGTGTTATAATGTGTTGTATTGTAGATATGTAGTGGTGTAATAATGTGTTGTAGATATGTAGTGGTAGAGTAGTGGTGTTATAATGTGTTGTATTGTAGATATGTAGTGGTGTAATAATGTGTTGTATTGTAGATATGTAGTGGTGTAATAATGTGTTGTATTGTAGATATGTAGTGGTAGTGTAGTGGTGTAATAATGTGTTGTATTGTAGATATGTAGTGGTGTTATAATGTATTGTAGATATGTAGTGGTAGAGTAGTGGTGTTATAATGTGTTGTATTGTAGATATGTAGTGGTGTAATAATGTGTTGTATTGTAGTTATGTAGTGGTGTTATAATGTGTTGTATTGTAGATATGTAGTGGTGTAGTAATGTGTTGTATTGTAGATATGTAGTGGTAGTGTAGTGGTGTTATAATGTGTTGTATTGTAGATATGTAGTGGTAGTGTAGTGGTGTAATAATGTGTTGTATTGTAGTGGTGTAGTAATGTGTTGTATTGTAGATATGTAGTGGTAGAGTAGTGGTGTAATAATGTGTTGTATTGTAGATATGTAGTGGTGTAGTAATGTGTTGTATTGTAGATATGTAGTGGTAGAGTAGTGGTGTTATAATGTGTTGTATTGTAGATATGTAGTGGTGTAATAATGTGTTGTATTGTAGATATGTAGTGGTAGAGTAGTGGTGTTATAATGTGTTGTATTGTAGATATGTAGTGGTGTAATAATGTGTTGTATTGTAGATATGTAGTGGTGTAATAATGTGTTGTATTGTAGATATGTAGTGGTAGTGTAGTGGTGTAATAATGTGTTGTATTGTAGATATGTAGTGGTGTAGTAATGTGTTGTATTGTAGATATGTAGTGGTAGAGTAGTGGTGTTATAATGTGTTGTATTGTAGATATGTAGTGGTGTAATAATGTGTTGTATTGTAGATATGTAGTGGTAGAGTAGTGGTGTTATAATGTGTTGTATTGTAGATATGTAGTGGTGTAATAATGTGTTGTATTGTAGATATGTAGTGGTGTAATAATGTGTTGTATTGTAGATATGTAGTGGTAGTGTAGTGGTGTAATAATGTGTTGTATTGTAGATATGTAGTGGTGTTATAATGTGTTGTATTGTAGATATGTAGTGGTAGAGTAGTGGTGTAATAATGTGTTGTATTGTAGATATGTAGTGGTAGAGTAGTGGTGTTATAATGTGTTGTATTGTAGATATGTAGTGGTGTAATAATGTGTTGTATTGTAGATATGTAGTGGTGTTATAATGTGTTGTATTGTAGATATGTAGTGGTAGAGTAGTGGTGTAATAATGTGTTGTATTGTAGATATGTAGTGGTAGAGTAGGGGTGTTATAATGTGTTGTATTGTAGATATGTAGTGGTGTAATAATGTGTTGTATTGTAGATATGTAGTGGTGTTATAATGTGTTGTATTGTAGATATGTAGTGGTAGTGTAGTGGTGTAATAATGTGTTGTATTGTAGATATGTAGTGGTAGAGTAGTGGTGTAATAATGTGTTGTGTTGTAGATATGTAGTGGTAGAGTAGTGGTGTAATAATGTGTTGTATTGTAGATATGTAGTGGTAGAGTAGTGGTGTAGTAATGTGTTGTATTGTAGATATGTAGTGGTGTAATAATGTGTTGTATTGTAGATATGTAGTGGTGTTATAATGTGTTGTATTGTAGATATGTAGTGGTAGAGTAGTGGTGTTATAATGTGTTGTATTGTAGATATGTAGTGGTAGAGTAGTGGTGTTATAATGTGTTGTATTGTAGATATGTAGTGGTGTAATAATGTGTTGTATTGTAGATATGTAGTGGTGTTATAATGTGTTGTATTGTAGATATGTAGTGGTAGTGTAGTGGTGTTATAATGTGTTGTGTTGTAGATATGTAGTGGTGTTATAATGTGTTGTATTGTAGATATGTAGTGGTAGAGTAGTGGTGTTATAATGTGTTGTATTGTAGATATGTAGTGGTGTAGTAATGTGTTGTATTGTAGATATGTAGTGGTGTAATAATGTGTTGTATTGTAGATATGTAGTGGTGTAATAATGTGTTGTATTGTAGATATGTAGTGGTAGAGTAGTGTGTAATAATGTGTTGTATTGTAGATATGTAGTGGTGTAATAATGTGTTGTATTGTAGATATGTAGTGGTAGAGTAGTGGTGTTATAATGTGTTGTATTGTAGATATGTAGTGGTAGAGTAGTGTGTAATAATGTGTTGTATTGTAGATATGTAGTGGTGTAATAATGTGTTGTATTGTAGATATGTAGTGGTAGAGTAGTGGTGTAATAATGTGTTGTATTGTAGATATGTAGTGGTGTTATAATGTGTTGTATTGTAGATATGTAGTGGTGTAGTAATGTGTTGTATTGTAGATATGTAGTGGTAGAGTAGTGGTGTAATAATGTGTCGTATTGTAGATATGTAGTGGTGTTATAATGTGTTGTATTGTAGATATGTAGTGGTGTAGTAATGTGTTGTATTGTAGATATGTAGTGGTAGAGTAGTGGTGTAATAATGTGTTGTATTGTAGATATGTAGTGGTAGAGTAGTGGTGTTATAATGTGTTGTATTGTAGATATGTAGTGGTGTAATAATGTGTTGTATTGTAGATATGTAGTGGTGTAGTAATGTGTTGTATTGTAGATATGTAGTGGTAGAGTAGTGGTGTAATAATGTGTCGTATTGTAGATATGTAGTGGTGTTATAATGTGTTGTATTGTAGATATGTAGTGGTGTAGTAATGTGTTGTATTGTAGATATGTAGTGGTAGAGTAGTGGTGTAATAATGTGTTGTATTGTAGATATGTAGTGGTGTAGTAATGTGTTGTATTGTAGATATGTAGTGGTAGAGTAGTGGTGTAATAATGTGTTGTATTGTAGATATGTAGTGGTAGAGTAGTGGTGTTATAATGTATTGTATTGTAGATATGTAGTGGTAGAGTAGTGGTGTTATAATGTGTTGTATTGTAGATATGTAGTGGTAGAGTAGTGGTGTAATAATGTGTTGTATTGTAGATATGTAGTGGTGTAGTAATGTGTTGTATTGTAGATATGTAGTGGTAGAGTAGTGGTGTAATAATGTGTCGTATTGTAGATATGTAGTGGTGTAATAATGTGTTGTATTGTAGATATGTAGTGGTAGAGTAGTGGTGTTATAATGTGTTGTATTGTAGATATGTAGTGGTGTAATAATGTGTTGTATTGTAGATATGTAGTGGTAGAGTAGTGGTGTTATAATGTGTTGTATTGTAGATATGTAGTGGTAGAGTAGTGGTGTAATAATGTGTTGTATTGTAGATATGTTGTGGTAGAGTAGTGGTGTAGTAATGTGTTGTATTGTAGATATGTAGTGGTAGAGTAGTGGTGTAATAATGTGTCGTATTGTAGATATGTAGTGGTGTTATAATGTGTTGTATTGTAGATATGTAGTGGTGTAATAATGTGTTGTATTGTAGATATGTAGTGGTAGAGTAGTGGTGTAGTAATGTGTTGTAGCTGCTGCCTTGACAGGAACTAATGGGGGTCCATAATAAACCCCAGGAAGAGTAGTTGCTGCCTTGACAGGAACTAATGGGGATCCATAATAAACCCCAGTAAGAGTAGCTGCTGCCTTGACAGGAACTAATGGGGATCCATAATAAATCCCAGGAAGAGTAGCTGCTGTCTTGGCAGGAACTAAATGGGATCCATAATAAACCCCAGGAAGTGTAGCTGCTGCCTTGGCAGGAACTAAATGGGATCCATAATAAACCCCAGGAAGAGTAGCTGCTGCCTTTGCAGGAACTAACGGGATCCATAATAAACCCCAGGAAGAGTAGCTGCTGCCTTGGCAGGAACTAATGGGGATCCATAATAAACCCCAGGAAGAGTAGCTGCTGCCTTGGCAGGAACTAATTGGGATCCATAATAAACCCCAGGAAGAGTAGCTGCTGCCTTGGCAGGAACTAATGGGGATCCATAATAAACCCCAGAATGAGTAGCTGCTGCCTTGGCAGGAACTAATGGGGATCCATAATAAACCCCAGGAAGAGTAGCTGCTGTCTTGGCAGGAACTAATGGGGATCCATAATAAACCCCAGGAAGAGTAGCTGCTGTCTTGGCAGGAACTAATGGGGATCCATAATAAACCCCAGGAAGAGTAGCTGCTGCCTTGGCAGGAACTAATGGGGATCCATAATAAACCCCAGGAAGAGTAGCTGCTGCCTTGGCAGGAACTAATGGGGATCCATAATAAACCCCAGGAAGAGTAGCTGCTGCCTTGGCAGGAACTAATGGGGATCCATAATAAACCCCAGGAAGAGTAGCTGCTGCCTTGGCAGGAACTAATGGGAATCCATAATAAACTCCAGGAAGAGTAGCTGCTGCCTTGGCAATGGCTAATAGGGATCCATAATAAACCCCAGGAAGAATAGCTGCTGCCTTGGCAGGAACTAATGGGGATCCATAATATACCCCAGGAAGAGTAGCTGCTGCCTTGGCAACGGCTAATGGGGATCCATAATAAACCCCAGGAAGAATAGCTGCTGCCTTGGCAGGAACTAATGGGGATCCATAATAAACCCCAGGAAGAGTAGCTGCTGCCTTGGCAGGAACTAATGGGGATCCATAATAAACCCCAGGAAGAGTAGCTGCTGCCTTGGCAGGAACTAATGGGGATCCATAATAAACCCCAGGAAGAGTAGCTGCTGCCTTGGCAGGAACTAATGGGGATCCATAATAAACCCCAGGAAGAGTAGCTGCTGCCTTGGCAGGAACTAATGGGGATCCATAATAAACCCCAGGAAGAGTAGCTGCTGCCTTGGCAGGAACTAACGGGGATCCATAATAAACCACAGGAAGAGTAGCTGCTGCCTTGACAGGAACTAATGGGGATCCATAATAAACCCCAGGAAGAGTAGCTGCTGCCTTGGCAGGAACTAACGGGGATCCATAATAAACCCCAGGAAGAGTAGCTGCTGCCTTGGCAACAGGAACTAATGGGAATCCATAATAAACCCCAGGAACACTTTTACTGAAGAATTTGTCTTATTTATGAATGTGTGTTGTTTTCATGTAATGTTGTGTATATTAACATGTATTTTGATGTGTAATGTGGTGCCAGACAGGGCTCATCTGGAAAACAGACCTTGGTCTCAGCATTGATTCCCTGTCAAAATAAACAGACCTTGGTCTCCGCATTGATTCCCTGTCAAAATAAACAGACCTTGGTCTCAGCATTGATTCCCTGTCAAAATAAACAGACCTTGGTCTCAGCATTGATTCCCTGTCAAAATAAACAGACCTTGGTCTCAGCATTGATTCCCTGTCAAAATAAACAGACCTTGGTCTCAGCATTGATTCCCTGTCAAAATAAACAGACCTTGGTCTCAGCATTGATTCCCTGTCAAAATAAACAGACCTTGGTCTCAGCATTGATTCCCTGTCAAAATAAACAGACCTTGGTCTCAGCATTGATTCCCTGTCAAAATAAACAGACCTTGGTCTCAGCATTGATTCCCTGTCAAAATAAACAGACCTTGGTCTCAGCATTGATTCCCTGTCAAAATAAACAGACCTTGGTCTCCGCATTGATTCCCTGTCAAAATAAACAGACCTTGGTCTCAGCATTGATTCCCTGTCAAAATAAACAGACCTTGGTCTCAGCATTGATTCCCTGTCAAAATAAAGGTGCAATAAAATAAACACACACAGACTTCGGATCAGCTTCTGTGTGTGAATAGAATAGAATTGACGCTGAGTAGGACCCTGTCCCATCGTGATCAAAGAACAGCTTCCTCCTCCTCTTCAAGAAGGCCCCTGTCCCATGGTGATCAAAGAACAGCTTCCTCCTCCTCTTCAAGAAGGCCCCTGTCCCATGGTGATCAAAGAACAGCTTCCTCCTCCTCTTCAAGAAGGCCCCTGTCCCATGGTGATCAAAGAACAGCTTCCTCCTCCTCTTCAAGAAGGCCCCTGTCCCATGGTGATCAAAGAACAGCTTCCTCCTCCTCTTCAAGTAGGACCCTGTCCCATGGTGATCAAAGAACAGCTTCCTCCTCCTCTTCAAGAAGGCCCCTGTCCCATGGTGATCAAAGACCAGCTTCCTCCTCCTCTTCATGTAGGACCCTGTCCCATGGTGATCAAAGAACAGCTTCCTCCTCCTCTTCAAGAAGGCCCCTGTCCCATGGTGATCAAAGAACAGCTTCCTCCTCCTCTTCAAGAAGGTTCCTGTCCCATGGTGATCAAAGAACAGCTTCCTCCTCCTCTTCAAGAAGGCCCCTGTCCCATGGTGATCAAAGAACAGCTTCCCCGTCCTCTTCAAGAAGGCCCCTGTCCCATGGTGATCAAAGAACACCTTCCTCCTCCTCTTCAAGAAGGCCCCTGTCCCATGGTGATCAAAGAACACCTTCCTCCTCCTCTTCAAGAAGGACCCTGTCCCATGGTGATCAAAGAACACCTTCCTCCTCCTCTTCAAGAAGGACCCTGTCCCATGGTGATCAAAGAACACCTTCCTCCTCTTCAAGAAGGACCCTGTCCCATGGTGATCAAAGAACACCTTCCTCCTCCTCTTCAAGAAGGTTCCTGTCCAGTGCCTCCCAGGTGGCGCAGTGGTCTAGGGCTTTATTCTGTATTCTATATTCTGGCCCGGTGGTCAGGTTTTCTGGCCCGGTGGTCAGGTTTTCTGGCCCGGTGGTCAGGTTTTCTGGCCCGGTGGTCAGGTTTTCTGGCCCGGTGTACTCTGTTTAGGGCCAAATAGCATTCTAGTTTACTTTTGTTTTTTGGTTGATTCTTTCCAATGTGTCAAGTAATTATCTTTTTCTTTCTCATGATTTGTTTGGGTCTAATTGTGTTGCTGGGGCTCTGTGGGGTCTGTTTGTGGTCGTGAACGGAGCCCCAGTGTAACGATGTGCACTGAGCAAGTACAGGGAGTGAATATTTAACCAAATAAATGGAACATAATACAAACATGAAACACTAACAGCACACAGACAGGAAACTGAAACAATAACTCCCGGGGAAGGAATTTAAGGGTGTGACATAAATAGGGCAGGTAATCAAGGAAGGGATGGAGTCCAGGTGAGTGTCATTATGTGCTGATGCGTATAGGCCTAATTCTGCTCTGCATGCATTATTTGGTGTTTTACGTTGTACACAGGGGATGTTTTTGCAGAATTCTGCAGCAGAGTCTCAATTTGGTTTTTATCACATTTTGTGTGCTTGGCTGGTGAGCGGACCCCAGACCTCACAACCATAAAGGGCGATGGGCTCTATGACTGATTCAAGTATTTTTAGCCAGATCCTAATTGGTATGTTGAAATTTATGTTCCTTTTGATGGCATAGAAGGCCCTTCTTGCCTTGTCTGTCAGATCGTTCACAGTTTTGTGGAAGTTACCTGTGGCGCTGATTTTTAGGCCGAGGTGTGTATAGTTTCATGTGTGCTCTAGGGCAACGGTGTCTAGATGGAATTTGTTTTTGTGGTCCTGAAAACTGGACCTTTTTTGGAACACCATTACTTGCGTCTTACTGAGATTAACTGTCAGGGCCCAGGTCTGACAGAATTTGTGCAGAAGATCTACGTGCTGCTGTAGGCCCTCCTTGGTTGGGGACAGAAGCACCAGATCATCAGCAAACAGTAGACATTTGACTTCAGCTTCTAGTAGGGTGAGACTGGGTGCTGCAGACTTTTTCTAGTGCCCTCGCCAATTCGTTGATATTTACATTTATTTTTTATTAATTTTTTTACCTTTATTTATACAGGTTTTTCTCATTGAGATAACATCTCTTATCCAAGAGAGACCTGGTCCAATAGCATCAGGGGGAACAACGTTTCAGACAAAATAACTTACATTTACATTTTACATTTAAGTCATTTAGCAGACGCTCTTATCCAGAGCGACTTACAAATTGGAAAGTTCATACATATTCATCCTGGTCCCCCCGTGGGTATTGAACCCTGGTCCCCCCGTGGGAATTGAACCCACAACCCTGGCGTTGCAAGCGCCATGCTCTACCAACTGAGCCACACGGGACCGTAACTAACACAACATTAAACAAAACTGTAAACACACATGCAGTACAACAAAAACATTTTGCATTAAAAACACAAACATCTTGACTAAAAACAGCTGGCCTAAAAACAATTACACTTTTCTATGATATATACATCGATCAAGTGTTTAAACTCCACCAACGAAACTAGATCATCAAATGTTCAGGAGAGAATTCTAGGACCACAGAGCTGAGAAACTAAAACTATTTCTACCATGTCCTGTTCTAATTGTTGGTACTGTTAGAAGCAAATCAGAATGGGACCGTAATTGATATTTATTTACCAACCTTACTAAAAAAGAACAGAGATAAAATGGCATTTTACCCATTATGGCTTTATAAATCAGTGTATACCAGTGTTTAAGCCTACGCAAGGTCAATGACGACCAGCCAATAGCACTGTAGAGATCACAATGATGTGTTAGACGTTTCTGATTTGTAATGAACCTGAGGCCTGCATGATAGACTGAATCAAGTGCTCTCAGGGTAGTGGCTGAGGGCTGCATGATACACTGAATCAAGTGCTCTCAGGGTAGTGGCTGAGGCCTGCATGATACACTGAATCAAGTGCTCTCAGGGTAGTGGCTGAGGGCTGCATGATACACTGAATCAAGTGCTCTCAGGGTAGTGGCTGAGGGCTGCATGATACACTGAATCAAGGGCTCTCAGGGTAGTGGCTGAGGCTGCATGATACACTGAATCAAGTGCTCTCAGGGTAGTGGCTGAGGGCTGCATGATACACTGAATCAAGTGCATATATATAACATCACTAAAATCTAAAACCGACAGTAATGTACATCGTACCAGCTCCTTCCTGGCCTCAAAAGAAAAACAAGCCTTATGCCGGTAATAAAATCCTATTTTCAGCATGAGCTTCCTTATCAAGTTCTCTACATGCACAGTGAAGCTCAGTTTATCATCAACCCACACACCCAAATATTTGTACACTTTAACTTGCTCTATAGTATGTCCAGCCAATGTAGTAATGACATGATTAGTAACATGCCTGGCATTTGAAAATACCATGCATTTTGTTTTACCCGAATTTAGAATCAGCTTTAAATCATACAGATTCTGTTGTATGATGTTAAATGCTCTTTGGGCATTTTCAAAAGCTAAAGATAAACTACTAAAGATAAACTACTAAAGATAAACTACTAAAGATAAACTACTAAAGATAAACTACTAAAGATAAACTACTAAAGATAAACTACTAAAGATAAACTACTACCACTTGAATAAAGAACAGTATCATCTGCATAAAAATTAACATCCGCTGTTTCATTAAGATCCCCAATGTTGTTGATATACATAATGAACAACAGTGGGCCCAAAATAGAACCTTGAGGAACACCTGAGCACACCTCTATGGACTCAGATTTACAACCATCCGCCATTACACATTGGTTTATAAATTACCTATCAAATCATACACAATCTAGAGCATGACCAGTAATTCCACAACATTTTAACCTTTGCACTAATACAGCATGGTCGACGGTGTCAAAAGCCTTCGACAAATCAATAAAGACAGACACACAATGTAACTTATTATCAAGAGCACAGTGGATGTCATTTAAAACCTTCAATGTTGCTGAAACAGTGCTGTGGCCAGACCTAAAACCTGATTCCATTTCAGATGTTGCTGAAACAGTGCTAACCCTAACCCTGTGGCCAGACCTAAAGCCTGATTCCATTTCAGATGTTGCTGAAACAGTGGTGTGGCCAGACCTAAAACCTGATTCCATTTCAGATGTTGCTGAAACAGTGGTGTGGCCAGACCTAAAACCTGATTCCATTTCAGATGTTGCTGAAACAGTGGTGTGGCCAGACCTAAAACCTGATTCCATTTCAGATGTTGCTGAAACAGTGCTGTGGCCAGACCTAAAACCTGATTCCATTTCAGATGTTGCTGAAACAGTGCTGTGGCCAGACCTAAAACCTGATTCCATTTCAGATGTTGCTGAAACAGTGCTGTGGCCAGACCTAAAACCTGATTCCATTTCAGATGTTGGAGGTAGGCCTTCAGCTGCCTACTAACTAAGGACTCCAGTACCTTTGACAGTACAGACGATGTTGATATGGGTCGATAGTTGTCAAGTAGTGAAGGATCTCCACCTTTCAGGAGAGGCAGTACAGACGATGTTGATATGGGTCGCTAGTTGTCAAGTAGTGAAGGATCTCCACCTTTCAAGAGAGGCAGTACAGACGATGTTGATATGGGTCGCTAGTTGTCAAGTAGTGAAGGATCTCCACCTTTCAGGAGAGGCAGTACAGACGATGTTGATATGGGTCGCTAGTTGTCAAGTAGTGAAGGATCTCCACCTTTCAAGAGAGGCAGTACAGACGATGTTGATATGGGTCGCTAGTTGTCAAGTAGTGAAGGATCTCCACCTTTCAGGAGAGGCAGTACAGACGATGTTGATATGGGTCGCTAGTTGTCAAGTAGTGAAGGATCTCCACCTTTCAGGAGAGGCAGTACAGACGATGTTGATATGGGTCGCTAGTTGTCAAGTAGTGAAGGATCTCCACCTTTCAGGAGAGGCAGTACAGACGATGTTGATATGGGTCGCTAGTTGTCAAGTAGTGAAGGATCTCCACCTTTCAGGAGAGGCAGTACAGACGATGTTGATATGGTTCGCTAGTTGTCAAGTAGTGAAGGATCTCCACCTTTCAGGAGAGGCAGTACAGACGATGTTGATATGGGTCGCTAGTTGTCAAGTAGTGAAGGATCTCCACCTTTCAGGAGAGGCAGTACAGACGATGTTGATATGGGTCGCTAGTTGTCAAGTAGTGAAGGATCTCCACCTTTCAGGAGAGGCAGTACAGACGATGTTGATATGGGTCGCTAGTTGTCAAGTAGTGAAGGATCTCCACCTTTCAGGAGAGGCAGTACAGACGATGTTGATATGGGTCGCTAGTTGTCAAGTAGTGAAGGATCTCCACCTTTCAGGAGAGGCAGTACAGACGATGTTGATATGGGTCGCTAGTTGTCAAGTAGTGAAGGATCTCCACCTTTCAGGAGAGGCAGTACAGACGATGTTGATATGGGTCGCTAGTTGTCAAGTAGTGAAGGATCTCCACCTTTCAGGAGAGGCAGTACAGACGATGTTGATATGGGTCGCTAGTTGTCAAGTAGTGAAGGATCTCCACCTTTCAGGAGAGGCAGTACAGACGATGTTGATATGGGTCGCTAGTTGTCAAGTAGTGAAGGATCTCCACCTTTCAGGAGAGGCAGTACAGACGATGTTGATATGGGTCGCTAGTTGTCAAGTAGCGAAGGATCTCCACCTTTCAGGAGAGGCAGTACAGACGATGTTGATATGGGTCGCTAGTTGTCAAGTAGCGAAGGATCTCCACCTTTCAGGAGAGGCAGTACAAAATCAGATTTCCATAACTTGGGGATTTCCTTAACATCAAGCGTGAGTTTATAAATTCATGTTAAGGGGGAGCAATGATGTCTGCGGCTAGGTGTAGGAGGGTCTAGTTCATCAGGGACAGGGGATTTCTTTAGATCAATTTCTTTTAGGGTTTTACACACAGAGAAGGATGAAAAGGAGAACGTGGTGAAGGAGGTCACAGGGGTGTCAGGTAAATTCACAGGGGGCTCAATTATACTTTTAACCTTTTCAAATAAACTGCCTGCATCTAAAACATGCTGGTTCAAGGCTTTCAGAATGGAGGTTCTCTCAGTTACAATCTGTGTGTCGACCAACAATTGTTTAGGAAGCTGTGTATCTTTTCTGCACTCCAAACCTTTCACTACTTGCCAACATTTGGATGGATTATTTAAATTTTGTGAAGTAGATTTCAGGTAGTGGTCTGCTTTCAATTTACGGGTCATAGCCACACCCATATTTCGAAGACGTTTAAAAGCCATCCAATCATCTGCCAAACCAGTCCCTCTTGCTTTAGGCCACATAGCATTTTGTTTCGTTAGTTCCTTAGTAAACCAAGGGTTCTCTCTGCCCTTAATCCGGATTTGTACAAATATTATTTTATGTTGATATATGTTTATATGTTGAAGAGGGTGAGGCTTAAGCTGCATCCCTGTCTCACCTCATGGCCCGGTGGAAAGAAATGTGTTTTTTGCCAATTTTAACCGCTTGTTTGTGTAAATGGATTTCATAATGTTGTATGTTTTTCCTCTTTCCATCAATTTGCAGAAGCTCGTGCCAAATTGAGGCAAAAGCTTTTTTGAAATCAACAAAGCATTAGAAGACTTTGCCTTCATGTTTGTTTGTTTGTTTGTCAGTAAGGGTCGTACGGTAACTTGGTAAAAAGCCAACAGGACATTGTTTTCACTGAGGAAATGATGGAGTCTGCTGTTAATGATACTACAGAGGATTTTCCCAAGTTTGCTGTTGATGCATTTGGGGTCAAATTTGTCTCCACTTATGTGGATTGGTGTTGTCAGTACTTGATTCCAAATATTGGGAAAGATACCAGATCTGAGGATGATGTTTAAGTATAGCCAATTGGAATTTGTGGTTGTATATTTCATAATTTGGTTTAGGATACCATCTCTCTCTCTCTCTCTCTCTGTTCATTCTCAGTCTTCCTCTTTCTCCATTCTCTGTTATTCTCTACCATCCCCACCCTGTCCCCATTTGATCCGATGTCTCAGTAAACAATGTGTGAAGCCCCAACCTTTTATTGGTTGAGTGATGAATGAGGAGCATGATGTTGTTTTGACAGTGGTAGGCCTGATCAACGATGAGACCGCCTATAGGGAGGAGGTCAGAGTCCTGACCGTGTGGTGCCAGGATAACAACCTCTCCCTCACCATGATCAAGACAAAGGAGAGGATTGTGGACCACAGGAAAAGGAGGACCGAGCACGCCCCCATTCTCAAAGACGGGGCTATAGTGGAGCAGGTTGAGAACTTCAAGTTCCTCGAGCCTTCTGTCATTAATCTGGTCGAATCCGGAAACTATCATTTCGAAAACAAAACGTTTATTCTTTCAGTGAAATACGGAACCGCTCCGTATTTTATCTAACAGGTGGCATCCCTAAGTCTAAATATTCCTGTTACATTGTACAACCTTCAATATTATGTAAAATTCTGGCAAATTATTTCGCAGCAAGCCCAAACTGTTGCATATATCCTGACTCTGCGTGCAATGAACGCAAGAGAAGTGACCTGGTTAATATTGCCTGCTAACCTGGATTTCTTTTAACTAAATATGCAGGTTTAAAAATATATACTTCTGTGTATTGATTTTAAGAAATGCATTGATGTTTATGGTTAGGTACTGTCGTGCAACGATTGTGCTTTTTTTTCTCGCAAATGCACATTTGTTAAATCATCCCCCGTTTGGCGAAGTTGGCTGTCTTTGTTATGAAGAAATAGTCTTCATACAGTTCGCAACGAGCCAGGCGGCCCAAACTGCTGCATATACCCTGACTCTGTTGCAAGAGAAGTGACACATTTTCCCTAGTTAAAATAAATTCATGTTAGCAGGCAATATTAACTAAATTAACAAAACCTAGGAAGAAACCTAGAGAGGAACCAGGCTATGAGGGGTGGCCAGTCCTCTTCTGGCTGTGCCGGGTGGAGATTAAAACAGAACTATGCCAAGATGTTCAAAAATGTTCATAAGTGACAAGCATGGTCAAATAATAATCATGAATAATTTTCACTTTGCTTTTCATAGCCGATCATTAAGAGTTGAAAAACAACAGGTCTGGGACAGGTGGCGGTTCCATAACCGCAGGCAGAACAGTTGAAACTGGAATAGCAGCAAGGCCAGGCGGACTGGGGACAGCAAGGAGTCATCATGCCCGGTAGTCCTGACGTATGGTCCTAGGGCTCAGGTTCTCAGAGAGAGAGAAAGAAAGAGAGAACGAGAGAATTAGAGAGAGCATACTTAAATTCACACAGGACACTGGATAAGACAGGAGAAGTACTCCAGGTATAACCAACTGACCCTAGCCCCCCGACACAAACTACTGCAGCATAAATACTGGAGGCTGAGACAGGAGCGGTCAGGAGACACTGTGGCCCCATCCGAAGATACCCCCGGACAGGGCCAAACAGGAAGGATAGTTAACTGTAAGGTTAGTTAACTGTAAGGTTACTAGATTGAATCCTCGAGCTGACAAGGTAAAAATCTGTCGTTCTGCCCCTGAACAAGGCAGTTAACCCACCGTTCCTAGGCCGTCATTGAAAATAAGAATGTGTTCTTAACTGACTTGCCTAGTTAAATAAAGGTGTAAAAAAAATCTGATTGTTTTGAAAACTTGAAATCGTCCCTAATTAACTTCTACTTCCTCCCAATCCCAGATCCAGGAGCACCCCCCACCACCCCCATCAGTAAAAAAGCTGACTAGCATAGCCTAGCATAGCGTCACAAGTAAATAGTAGCATCTAAATATCATTATATCACAAGTCCAAGACACCAGATGAAAGATACACTTCTTGTGAATCCAGCCATCATTTCTGATTTTTAAAATGTTTTACAGGGAAGACACAATATGTAAATCTATTAGCTAACCACGATAGCAAAAGACACAACTTTTTTTCCCCACCATTTTTTCCCTGGATAGGTAGCTATCACAATTTCGACCAAATAAAGATATAAATAGCCACTAACCAAGAAACAACTTAATCAGATGACAGTCTGATAACATATTTATTGTATAGCATATGTTTTGTTAGAAACATTTGCATATTTCAGGTATAAATCATAGTTTACCATTGCAGCCACCATCACAACTCTCACCAAAGCAACTAGAATAACTACGGAGACCATCGTGTATTACATAAATACTCATCATAAAACATTTCTGAAAAATACACAGCGTACAGCAAATGAAAGACAAAGATCTTGTGAATCCAGCCAATATTTCAGATTTTTGAAGTGTTTTACAGCGAAAACACAATATAGCATTATATTAGCTTACTACAATAGCCAACCACACAACAGCATTGATTCAGGCCAACAATAGCGATAACGAATAAACCAGCAAAAGATATTAATTTTTTCACTAACCTTCTCAAACTTCTTCAGATGACAGTCCTATAACATCATATCACACAATACATATAGAGTTTGTTCGAAAATGTGCATATTTAGCGGCACAAATCGTGGTTATACAATGAGAAAAGTAGCCAAGCTGCCAACAATATGTCCAACTCACTAAAACGCAGCACTAATAAATATCTGAAAATCGCAATATACTGATATAAACTGATATAACTCGGTTTAAAATAACAACATTATGATGTCTTTAACACCTATATCGAATAAAAACAGAGCTGGATATATCTAAGGGCTATAGCGGGAGCTTTCTAGAACGACATCCAGAGGTCCTTTTTGCGTCATGGCGAAGAGAAGAAAGGACGGACCCCACGTTGCCAGCCCATTTATAAGCTCTCAGATCTGCCTAGCAACACCATTTCAATTCTCACTATTCGCTGACATCCAGGGGAAGGCGTATGCAGTGCATCTCAACCAATAGAAGACAGGCAAATTAATAAAGGGACCTCAGAACAGCCTGCAGATTTCAGCATTCTCACATACTCATAGAAAATTGCTCCAACTCGAGTTCTGTTTTACTCACAGATATAATTCAAACGGTTTTAGAAACTAGAGAGTGTTTTCTATCCAATAGTAATAATAATATGCATATTGTACGAGTAAGAATTGAGTACGAGGCAGTTTAATTTGGGAACTAAATTATTACAAAGTGCCAACAGCACCCCCTATTGAGAAAAGGATAATCAGCCATTCCGATTAATCGGTCGACCTCTTGTGTGTATACAGTAGCTGGGCTGTGTGTATACAGTAGCTGGACGGTGTGTATAAACAGTAGCTGGACTGTGTGTGTATAAACAGTAGTTGGACTGTGTGTGTATAAACAGTAGTTGGACTGTGTGTGTATAAACAGTAGTTGGACTGTGTGTGTATATACAGTAGCTGGACTGTGTGTGTTAACAGTATCTGGACTGTGTTAACAGTATCTGGACTGTGTGTATAAACAGTAGTTGGACTGTGTGTGTATAAACAGTAGCTGGACTGTGTGTGTATATACAGTAGCTGGACTGTGTGTGTATACAGTATCTGGACTGTGTGTATAAACAGTAGTTGGACTGTGTGTGTAAACAGTAGTTGGACTGTGTGTGTATAAACAGTAGTTGGACTGTGTGTGTATATACAGTAGCTGGACTGTGTGTGTATACAGTATCTGGACTGTGTGTATAAACAGTAGTTGGACTGTGTGTGTATAAACAGTAGTTGGACTGTGTGTGTATAAACAGTAGTTGGACTGTGTGTGTATAAACAGTAGTTGGACTGTGTGTGTAAACAGTAGTTGGACTGTGTATATACAGTAAGTGGACTGTGTGTGTATATACAGTAGCTGGACTGTGTGTGTATATACAGTAGCTGGACTGTGTGTATATACAGTAGCTGGACTGTGTGTGTAAACAGTAGTTGGACTGTGTGTGTAAACAGTAGTTGGACTGTGTGTGTATATACAGTAGCTGGACTGTGTGTATATACAGTAGTTGGACTGTGTGTGTATAAACAGTAGTTGGACTGTGTGTGTATAAACAGTAGTTGGACTGTGTGTGTATAAACAGTAGTTGGACTGTGTGTGTATATACAGTAGTTGGACTGTGTGTGTATAAACAGTAGTTGGACTGTGTGTGTATATACAGTAGTTGGACTGTGTGTGTATATACAGTAGTTGGACTGTGTGTGTATAAACAGTAGTTGGACTGTGTGTGTATAAACAGTAGTTGGACTGTGTGTATAAACAGTAGTTGGACTGTGTGTGTATAAACAGTAGTTGGACTGTGTGTGTATAAACAGTAGTTGGACTGTGTGTGTATAAACAGTAGCTGGACTGTGTGTGTATAAACAGTAGCTGGACTGTGTGTGTATAAACAGTAGCTGGACTGTGTGTGTATAAACAGTAGCTGGACTGTGTGTGTATAAACAGTAGCTGGACTGTGTGTGTATAAACAGTAGCTGGACTGTGTGTGTATACAGTAGCTGGACTGTGTGTGTATACAGTAGCTGGACTGTGTGTGTATACAGTAGCTGGACTGTGTGTGTACAGTAGCTGGACTGTGTGTATATACAGTAGCTGGACTGTGTGTATATACAGTAGCTGGACTGTGTGTGTATAAACAGTAGTTGGACTGTGTGTGTAAACAGTAGTTGGACTGTGTGTATATAAACAGTAGCTGGACTGTGTGTATATAAACAGTAGCTGGACTGTGTGTATATAAACAGTAGCTGGACTGTGTGTGTATAAACAGTAGCTGGACTGTGTGTGTATAAACAGTAGTTGGACTGTGTGTGTATAAACAGTAGTTGGACTGTGTGTATAAACAGTAGTTGGACTGTGTGTATAAACAGTAGTTGGACTGTGTGTATAAACAGTAGCTGGACTGTGTGTATACAGTAGCTGGACTGTGTGTATAAACAGTAGTTGGACTGTGTGTGTACAGTAGTTGGACTGTGTGTATAAACAGTAGTTGGACTGTGTGTGTGTACAGTAGTTGGACTGTGTGTATAAACAGTAGTTGGACTGTGTGTGTACAGTAGTTGGACTGTGTGTGTGTACAGTAGTTGGACTGTGTGTGTGTACAGTAGTTGGACTGTGTGTATAAACAGTAGTTGGACTGTGTGTATAAACAGTAGTTGGACTGTGTGTAAACAGTAGCTGGACTGTGTGTATATACAGTAGCTGGACTGTGTGTGTATAAACAGTAGCTGGACTGTGTGTGTATATAAACAGTAGCTGGACTGTGTGTGTATATAAACAGTAGTTGGACTGTGTGTATAAACAGTATCTGGACTGTGTGTATATAAACAGTAGCTGGACTGTGTGTATAAACAGTAGTTGGACTGTGTGTATAAACAGTAGTTGGACTGTGTGTATATAAACAGTAGCTGGACTGTGTGTGTAAACAGTAGTTGGACTGTGTGTGTAAACAGTAGCTGGACTGTGTGTTTATACAGTAGCTGGACTGTGTGTATAAACAGTAGTTGGACTGTGTGTATATAAACAGTAGTTGGACTGTGTGTGTATAAACAGTAGCTGGACGGTGTGTGTGTATACAGTAGCTGGACGGTGTGTTTACAGTAGCTGGAGCCTTATATGGAAGTGCTAGTGCGTTCAACTTCAGAGATAGTCTTGATGAAGCAATAAAAACATACATTTAACCAGGAAGTGTTTTCTTTTGGAGATCAAAGGCCTGGCAAAATGTTAAGCATCTTGTTAAATCTCCACTGCCTGGATTAACCAGATTTACAGAGTCACAATGAGGTCTGGGGTGGATTCATCCACTGATGTTGTTAACGTTGGGCTAGGTGTAGAATGGATACTACTAGAGTATAACTGCCAGGTCTAGAATGGATACTAAATTCTGTATATGTGCTAGGTCTAGAATGGATACTAATTCTGTATAACTACTACATCTAGAATGGATACTACTACTGTATAACTGCCAGGTCTAGAATGGATACTACTACTGTATAACTGCTAGGTCTAGAATGGTTACTACTACTGTATAACTGCTAGATCTAGAATGGATACTACTACTAATACTGTATAACGGCTAGGTCTAGAATGGATACTACTACTGTATAACCAAAATTAACCATAAAAGATTACCAATGAAATAGTTATTTATTCTAACTCTGCCATGCTCCGGAACACCTCAGCCCTGCTCCGGAACACCTCAGCCCTTCTCCAGAACACCTCAGCCCTTCTCCAGAACACCTCAGCCCTTCTCCAGAACACCTCAGCCCTTCTCCAGAACACCTCAGCCCTTCTCCAGAACACCTCAGCCCTTCTCCAGAACACCTCAGCCCTTCTCCAGAACACCTCAGCCCTTCTCCGGAACACCTCAGCCCTTCTCCGGAACACTTCAGCCCTTCTCCGGAACACCTCAGCCCTTCTCCGGAACACCCTCAGCCCTTCTCCGGAACACCCTCAGCCCTTCTCCGGAACACTCTCAGCCCTTCTCCGGAACACTCTCAGCCCTTCTCCGGAACACTCTCAGCCCTTCTCCGGAACACTCTCAGCCCTTCTCCGGAGCAGCATTGGTACCTGTTAATGCATTGTTTCAATGGGTCAGTCCGCGGCTCGGTTTTCAGTCAGTGTTATTATTGCCGTATTCTGGTTAGCGTGTCAATGAGACAGACTGTAGCAAACCAGGTTTTGTGTTTTGTATTGAAATCTTCTGATCCTTCATAATACTGGATCAGTGTGATGTGATCAGGGCTAGACAGGCCTGAGGCAGAGAGAAGGGGGATTTTTACTATATTACCCCAGAGTTTTTCCTAGCCACCGTGCTTCTATACCTGTATTGCTTGCTGTTTGGGGTTTTAGGCTGGGTTTCTGTACAGCACTTTGAGATATCAGCTGATGTAAGAAGGGCTATATAAATACATTTGTTTTGATATTTTTTAAAGATCCAATACGTAATATTGTACATCATAATTAGGTACAGAGAGTACAGAAAAGTTATCTAGATCTTCAATGAGACATTGCAGGGATCTAGCTTGCGGACTTAATATAAAACTTGAGTCATCGGCATACATGGACACCTTTGTTTTTAAGCCTTGGATTTCTAAACCTCTAATGTTGTTATTAGATCTGATTTTAATCGCTAGCATTTCTATGGCCATAATCAAATCAAATCGCATTTTATTTGTCACATAAACATGGTTAGCAGATGTTAATGTGAGTGTTGCGAAATGCTTGTGCTTCTAGTTCTGACAATGCAGTAATAACCAACGAGTAATCTAACCTAACAATTTCACAACTACTACCTTATACACACAAGTGTAAAGGGATAAAGAATATGTACATAAAGATATATGAATGAGTGATGGTACAGAACGGCATAGGCAAGATGCAGTAGATTGTATAACGAATAGATATGCTGACAGAGGACACCCTTGTTTAACTCCTCTTGACAATTCAAAACTCTCTGAGAAGTAGCCGTTATTTACTATTTTACACCTGGGGTTGATATACATTATTTTTTACCAATTTATAAGAGAATCACCAAAATAGAAAATATCCAGTCTTACTTTATCAAATACCTTTTCAAAATCCGCTATAAATACCAGGCCTGGCTTAGATGTTTCATGATTTTCTAGTTGTTGTCGTATATTATCACGAATGTATCGTCCATGTAAAAAAAAACTGTCTGATCATGTCACGAACGTCATAATGAATGGACCAAGGCGCAGCGTGCGTAGAGTTCCACACATTTCAATAAATCGAAACTCACCAAACAAGCACAAATGAAACGTGACGTTCTGGGCTGCTCTCAGGCAGCTACACAAACAAGATCCCACAAACACAATGGGGAATTGGCTGCCTAAATATGATCCCCAATCAGAGACAACGAAAAACAGCTGCCTCTGATTGGGAACCACACCAGGCCAACATAGAACATTAAACACCTAGATAACCCACCCTAGTCATTGTCACGCCCCAACCACCATAGAGAATAAACAGCTCTCTATGGTCAGGGCATGACAGATCAGGATGAACAATACTTGGTTAAACCCTTTTAATTCTGAGTGCTATGCATTTCGCTAGTATTTTTGCATCACAACATTGAAGTGTAAGGGGCCTCCAGTTTTTTAGATAGACGGGTTTTTTATATTTGCCATCTGGGTCTTGTTTTAGAGAAATCACACCTTCCTGCTGAGTATCTGACAGACTACCATTTCTGTAGGAGTAGTTAAAACAAGCTAACAATGGAGCTTTTAGTATATCAAAAAATATTTGAAATACCTCTACCGGTATGCCATCAAGCCCTGGGGTTTTTCCAGACTGAAAGGATTTAATAGCTTCAAAGTTCTTCCTCTGTAATTTGGCCTTCGCTCTGATCTTTCTGTACATTTGTTAATTTTAAATATTATTTGGAAAGAATTCCTTACCATAATCTTCATTCAGTGGGAGAGGATGAGACAGAAAAAAGAACATCTGCCTAAAATATTTAGCTTCCTCTTTTAAAATATCATTCGGAGAATCATAGATGACTCCGTCTTCAGTAACGAGTTTCTGCAAATTATTTTTGCATTGGAGATTTCCTGTATATCTCCTGTATTGGAGATTTAAGGAAGAATTTTGAGCATTTTTCTCCATATTCCATCCAGTTTGCTTTATTTTTGTAATAAATTACATCAGATCGTTCTTGAATAAGTTCAAGTTATTTTTGTTTTGCCTTTCACTTATTTTATATCTCTGTATTATCGTTTTTATTGCTATCTACCTGTACTATTAGTTTATGGATTTCCCTTGTTAGTCTGGTCTCTTTAGCCAGAAACTGCTTTTTTATTATTGATGAATATTGAATTACATCTGAAGGTAAATTTAAAGGTATGCCAAACAATAAGGGGATTTGCTAAACCTATACTCTACTGGAAAAATTATAAAATATTTTGTCTTAGTTAAAAATAATTTGTCCTCCAGTAAACTTTGATTCAATTTCCAACATCCCCGTCCACGTTGAAAATCTAAAAGAGTTATGTGAATGCCAATTAGATGATGATGCGATCGCATTCTGTATCCTTTTAAAACTTTTTAAACCTTTGATGAAAGAGACAAAGTAGTCAAGACGACTAGCTTGATTAAGTCTCCTCCATGTATATCTCACCAGGTCGGGGTTTTTTAGTCTCCAAATATCCACTATTTCTAATGTGTCCATAATATTTGTAATTTCTTTAAGGGCACGGTGATGATAGTTTGTAGAGTGATTACCTTTACTGTCCATTGAGGTACTTAACACTGTGTTATAGTCTCCTACCATAATTATTTGATAATTTGTTGCCTGTAAGTTCAATAAATTGGTATAAATGTTTTCAAAGAAGTATGGATCATCCTGATTTGGACCATATAGATTAATGAGCCAAATCTCTTTTTCGTCCACTTTCATATTCAAAAGGATCCACCTTCCTTGTGAATCATTCCTGACTATTTGCACATTCAGATCAACATGTTTGTTAATTAATATCATCACGCCCTTTGAGTTCCTTTGTCCATGACAGAAAATTATTTCACCACCCCATTCCTTTTCCCACGCAACTTCATCTCAGGATGTAGAGTGAGTTTCCTCTAAACAACTTCATCTCAGGATGTAGAGTGAGTTTCCTGTAAACAACTTCTTCTCAGGATGTAAAGTGGGTTTCCTGTAAACAACCTCATCTCAGGATGTAGAGTGAGTTTCCTGTAAACAACTTCATCTCAGGACGTAGAGTGAGTTTCCTGTAAACAACTTCATCTCAGGATGTAGAGTGAGTTTCCTGTAAACAACTTCTTCTCAGGATGTAAAGTGAGTTTCCTGTAAACAACTTCTTCTCAGGATGTAGAGTGAGTTTCCTGTAAACAACTTAATCTCAGGATGTAGAGTGAGTTTCCTGTAAACAACTTAATCTCAGGATGTAGAGTGAGTTTCCTGTAAACAACTTCATCTCAGGACGTAGAGTGAGTTTCCTGTAAACAACTTCATCTCAGGACGTAGAGTGAGTTTCCTGTAAACAACTTCATCTCAGGACGTAGAGTGAGTTTCCTGTAAACAACTTCATCTCAGGATGTAGAGTGAGTTTCCTCTAAACAGTATATGTTATTCTTTTAGCCATGTAAAAACTGATCTTCTTTTTGTTATAATCTGCTAAACCATTACAATTATAACTGGCTATACTTATTTCACCCCTTACCACAACTAGATACTATTCTCAGTCTGAATTGACCACATTAGTGCTTGTAAAGTTACTGCCATCAGGGGTATTATGACGGTCAAAACTAGAGCTTTCTAATGTCTGATATTTTGAATTCAAGAAATAGGTTCTAGCAATATTTGTTTTATTCCCTTGTCTGTTTGCCTGTGAGCTAATGCCACAGATGTTAGAAAATTGAGGCAAGATATTATGTGTGTAGTAAATCTGAGTAGGTTGATGTGTATGATATTGGATGTGATTTAGTGAGAGGGTGTACGATGTCTCTATAAGAGTAAGACTATAATGTGTGATGTCCAAATAAATAATTACTCTGCCAACTTGCATGGTTGAGTGTCTATGTGTGTAACATGTAGTGCGTATAGCCTTAATATTCATGATGATAATTGTAATCCATATCATATCACCATCATAGTTGCGTCATAATTACCTTTTAACATCATTGAACAACACATCCCAGCATTTCCATAGCAATTGACGTTTCACATGACCATGAAAGAGACCTTGCATTACTCTAGAGACGGCTTCACTACAGTACAAATGTATTCCGTACAATATGTTATTATTCCCCAATGCCCCTATTCTGATATCTTCCCATTGCTTGTTCTAAACATATATAAACGTGTAGACAAATACATAAAAAAGATAGACAAACAATAAACACATAAAATTATAAAAACAGTTCTCGACAATAGAGAGAGAGTGAGATCAGGTGTGTGTGTGTGTGTGTGTGTGTGTGTGTGTGTATAAGTCTGTATGTGTAAGCGAGCATGTAGTTGAGTACGTGTGTGTATATCCACTTCATAATGTTTAGATATTTTTACAGTTCCCATACTTTTCTTTTTATCGTGACCTGAAGTCTCTGTAGAATTTAGTACAGTCACGGTGTTATGGAGCTGTCTCGGAATAGCTGTCCATCTATAAAGAGTTTGTCCATAATAATAAAGGCACGCCTACCATTCTCCCTTTGTTGTCTTTGTACTGGATACAGTCTCTTGCGACGTTCGTTTACCTCCCTTGGAAATTGGTCATTGAGACTGAATTTGGTCCCTTTAAGCTCCCTTCCTCTGCTTTTGATCAGCTCCTTTTGTTGGTAGTGTTCAAATTTTGCGATGATCGATCGGGGACCCATCGTCTTGTCGCTCCGAGCTCCAAGTCTTTGGAAAGCCACCTTGTATACAGTCTCTAAAGGAAGTTTCAAGGCAGATTGCATGAATTCTCTGATTGCGCCCTCTGGATTATTGGATGCGTCCTCAGGAATCCCAGAAAGAAGTAGATTGTCACGCATGCTACGACTTTGTATGTCTAGTAGCTTCTCCTTCATCACCCTGTTCTCCCTGAGTAGACAATCCATGTTGGAATCGTGTTTTTTTTTTTTTACCTTGGCTGTGAGTGTCTTGTTCACTCAGAGCGTGAGAATTTCACTCTGGCTGAACTCCAAGCTACCCTGCTACCTCCTCACACAACTTCTCCAGCATGGATTCCAGCCAGAGCACTAGCCTCTACCTCAAAGTAAATTGTCCGTGTCTGTAGATGAATTTTTTTGTCAGGTTAAAGTTATTTTGTAAGGTAGTCTGATCTTTCCATGATGTTGTTCCTCCATAGCGTAAAGCTGTTGGTAATCGTCAATTTCCCTCAGGATCTCCTTAGTATCCAGGTTGGCTCTTTACTCCAACCAGTTGTTTTACGAAAAGATAATGAGTTTTTCCCACAACGATGACTGGTGTCTGTAGTATAGCCAGCGAGCACTCGCAGAATCCACGCAAAAAATAGAACACAAACTTGCAGTCCCAGCCGTGAACAGTTGATGTTGAGATATGTGTTACTAGAACTCTGAAGCATTTATTTGGGATGCAATTTCTGAGGCTGGTAACTCTAATGAACTTTTCCTCTGCAGCAGAGGTAACTCTGGGTCTTCCATTCCTGTGGCGGTCCTCATGAGAGCCAGTTTCATCATAGCACTTGATGTTTTTTTGCGAGTGCACTTGAAGAAACTTTCAAAGTTCTTGAAATTTTCCAGATTGACTGACCTTCATGTCTTAAAGTAATGATGGACTGTCATTTCTCTTTGCTTATTTGAGGTGTTCTTACCATAATATGGACTTGGTCTTTTACCAAATAGGACTATCTTCTGTATACCACCCTTACCTTGTCACAACATATTTTTTTTTAACAAGGCACACCTGTTAATTGAAATTCATTCCAGGTGACTACCTTATGAAGCTGGTTGAGAGAATGCCAAGAGTGTGCAAAACTGTCATCAAGTCAAAGGGTGGCTACTTTGATGAATCTCAAATACAAAATAATATTTTGATTTGTTGAACACCTTTTTGGTTACTACATTTCCCCAATTTTTTTTAACCTTTATTTAACTAGTCACGGTGAAGGGAAGTCAGTTAAGAACAAATTCTTATTTACAATGACGGCCAAACCCGGAAACCCGGCCTACCCTGGGCCAATTGTGCGCCGCCCTATGGGACTCCCAATCACGGCCGGATGTGATACATGATTCCATATTATTTAATCGTTTTGATGTTTTCACTGTTATTCTAGAAAATAGTACAAATAAAGAAGAGCTCTTGAATGAGTAGGTGTGTCCAAACTTTTGATTGGTACTGTACATGTTATTTATATATATATATATATATATATATATATATATATATATATATATATATATATATATATATATATATATATATATATATATATATATATATATGTTGTATTCAGAGCCCTTGACTTTTTCCAAATGTTGTTACTTTACAGCTTTATTCTATAATGGATAAAATAAAAACAATTCCTCATCAATCTGCACACAATAACCTATTATTACAATTTTGTCAAAATTATTCTAAATACAAAACATAAATATCTTATTTACATTAGTATTCAGACCCTTTGCTATGTGACTGTAAGTTGAGCTCAAGTGCCTCCTGTTTCCATTGATCATCCTTGAGATGTTTCTACAACTTGATTGGAGTTCACCTGTGGTAAATTCAAATGATTGGACATGGTTTGGAAAGGCACACACCTGTCTATATAAATTCTCACAGTTGACAGTGCATGTCAGAGAAAAAACCAAGCCATGAGGTCGAAGGAATTGTCCGTAGACAGGATTGTGTCGAGGCACAGATCTGGGGAAGGGTACCAAAAAATATTTGCAGCATTGAAGGTCCCCAAGAACACAGTGGCCTCCATCATTAAGTTTGGAACCACCAAGACTCTTCGTAGAGCTGGCCCCTGGAGCGTCTGGGCTTCTAGACCTCTATACCGCCTGGTGCACAGCCTGTGGCTCAGGGAACATGCATGGTAAAGCCTGGACATCTCAGGTTTCTGCTTCCACACACGGCAAGGTGGGGTGGGTCACGTAGGCAACGAGTGCCTGTGTCCTCAAACATCCTGTCATGTCCTGATCCCTGGTAACCCAGTGTAGAGCATGGTGGTCCTGGATCATGTTGTCCCTCGGACAGCTCTTCACAAGGCTAACCCAGGTATCACACCAGTGACACAGAGAGAGGAAGTCACTTGACCAGTTTGAGCCCGGGGCAGGATGAGCAGACCCAGATCTATGGCCAGGAAAAGCTTTGTTTAGTCAAAGTAGTGGACCAACTGTCTTCATTTTGCCTTTATGTAAATAAGGAGTTACCTACACTGGGGCCTTTCTTAGGTCTCTGCAGAAACTCATGTCATATTCCCTTCTATGTCTTACTCCTGGCCTGTGTCCCAAATGGCACCCGATTCCCTATGGGCCCTGGGTCTAAAGTAGTGCGCTATGTAGGGTATAGGGCCCTGGTCTAAAGTAGTGCACTATATAGGGAATAGGGCCCTGGTCTATAGTAGTGCACTATATAGGGAATAGGGCCCTGGTCTAAAGTAGTGCGCTATGTAGGGTATAGGGCCCTGTTCTATAGTAGTGCACTATATAGGGAATAGGGCTCTGGTCTAAAGTAGTGCGCTATGTAGGGTATAGGGCCCTGGTCTAAAGTAGTGCACTATATAGGGAATAGGGCCCTGGTCTAAAGTAGTGCGCTATGTAGGGAATAGGGTGCCATTTGGGACAGTGTCCTGAAGCCTACAAGTCCTACCTTGTTGGGAGTGTCAATAGGTCCTCCCTCCTGCTGCTTGGCTTGTCTCTGCATATTCACCTGTGCTCCAGAGTTATGGTTAGCTTCTCTCTATAGCAAACACACAGTCCCCTCCCAGGTGCCCGCGAGGTTAGAGAGGTGGGCCAGGTGTCCTAGAGGTTAGAGAGGTGGGCCAGGTGTCCTAGAGGTTAGAGAGGTGGGCCAGGTGTCCTAGAGGTTAGAGAGGTGGGCCAGGTGTCCTAGAGGTTAGAGAGGTGGGCCAGGTGTCCTAGAGGTTAGAGAGGTGGGCCAGGTGTCCTAGAGGTTAGAGAGGTGGGCCAGGTGTCCTAGAGGTTAGAGAGGTGGGCCAGGTGTCCTAGAGGTTAGAGAGGTGGGCCAGGTGTCCTAGAGGTTAGAGAGGTGGGCCAGGTGTCCTAGAGGTTAGAGAGGTGGGCCAGGTGTCCTAGAGGTTAGAGAGGTGGGCCAGGTGCCCTAGAGGTTAGAGAGGTGGGCCAGGTGCCCTAGAGGTTAGAGAGGTGGGCCAGGTGCCCTAGAGGTTAGAGAGGTGGGCCAGGTGCCCTAGAGGTTAGAGAGGTGGGCCAGGTGCCCTAGAGGTTAGAGAGGTGGGCCAGGTGCCCTAGAGGTTAGAGAGGTGGGCCAGGTGCCCTAGAGGTTAGAGAGGTGGGCCAGGTGCCCTAGAGGTTAGAGAGGTGGGCCAGGTGCCCTAGAGGTTAGAGAGGTGGGCCAGGTGCCCTAGAGGTTAGAGAGGTGGGCCAGGTGCCCTAGAGGTTAGAGAGGTGGGCCAGGTGCCCTAGAGGTTAGAGAGGTGGGCCAGGTGCCCTAGAGGTTAGAGAGGTGGGCCAGGTGCCCTAGAGGTTAGAGAGGTGGGCCAGGTGCCCTAGAGGTTAGAGAGGTGGGCCAGGTGCCCTAGAGGTTAGAGAGGTGGGCCAGGTGCCCTAGAGGTTAGAGAGGTGGGCCAGGTGCCCTAGAGGTTAGAGAGGTGGGCCAGGTGCCCTAGAGGTTAGAGAGGTGGGCCAGGTGCCCTAGAGGTTAGAGAGGTGGGCCAGGTGCCCTAGAGGTTAGAGAGGTGGGCCAGGTGCCCTAGAGGTTAGAGAGGTGGGCCAGGTGCCCTAGAGGTTAGAGAGGTGGGCCAGGTGCCCTAGAGGTTAGAGAGGTGGGCCAGGTGCCCTAGAGGTTAGAGAGGTGGGCCAGGTGCCCTAGAGGTTAGAGAGGTGGGCCAGGTGCCCTAGAGGTTAGAGAGGTGGGCCAGGTGCCCTAGAGGTTAGAGAGGTGGGCCAGGTGCCCTAGAGGTTAGAGAGGTGGGCCAGGTGCCCTAGAGGTTAGAGAGGTGGGCCAGGTGCCCTAGAGGTTAGAGAGGTGGGCCAGGTGCCCTAGAGGTTAGAGAGGTGGGCCAGGTGCCCTAGAGGTTAGAGAGGTGGGCCAGGTGCCCTAGAGGTTAGAGAGGTGGGCCAGGTGCCCTAGAGGTTAGAGAGGTGGGCCAGGTGCCCTAGAGGTTAGAGAGGTGGGCCAGGTGCCCTAGAGGTTAGAGAGGTGGGCCAGGTGCCCTAGAGGTTAGAGAGGTGGGCCAGGTGCCCTAGAGGTTAGAGAGGTGGGCCAGGTGCCCTAGAGGTTAGAGAGGTGGGCCAGGTGCCCTAGAGGTTAGAGAGGTGGGCCAGGTGCCCTAGAGGTTAGAGAGGTGGGCCAGGTGCCCTAGAGGTTAGAGAGGTGGGCCAGGTGCCCTAGAGGTTAGAGAGGTGGGCCAGGTGCCCTAGAGGTTAGAGAGGTGGGCCAGGTGCCCTAGAGGTTAGAGAGGTGGGCCAGGTGCCCTAGAGGTTAGAGAGGTGGGCCAGGTGCCCTAGAGGTTAGAGAGGTGGGCCAGGTGCCCTAGAGGTTAGAGAGGTGGGCCAGGTGCCCTAGAGGTTAGAGAGGTGGGCCAGGTGCCCTAGAGGTTAGAGAGGTGGGCCAGGTGCCCTAGAGGTTAGAGAGGTGGGCCAGGTGCCCTAGAGGTTAGAGAGGTGGGCCAGGTGCCCTAGAGGTTAGAGAGGTGGGCCAGGTGCCCTAGAGGTTAGAGAGGTGGGCCAGGTGCCCTAGAGGTTAGAGAGGTGGGCCAGGTGCCCTAGAGGTTAGAGAGGTGGGCCAGGTGCCCTAGAGGTTAGAGAGGTGGGCCAGGTGCCCTAGAGGTTAGAGAGGTGGGCCAGGTGCCCTAGAGGTTAGAGAGGTGGGCCAGGTGCCCTAGAGGTTAGAGAGGTGGGCCAGGTGCCCTAGAGGTTAGAGAGGTGGGCCAGGTGCCCTAGAGGTTAGAGAGGTGGGCCAGGTGCCCTAGAGGTTAGAGAGGTGGGCCAGGTGCCCTAGAGGTTAGAGAGGTGGGCCAGGTGCCCTAGAGGTTAGAGAGGTGGGCCAGGTGCCCTAGAGGTTAGAGAGGTGGGCCAGGTGCCCTAGAGGTTAGAGAGGTGGGCCAGGTGCCCTAGAGGTTAGAGAGGTGGGCCAGGTGCCCTAGAGGTTAGAGAGGTGGGCCAGGTGCCCTAGAGGTTAGAGAGGTGGGCCAGGTGCCCTAGAGGTTAGAGAGGTGGGCCAGGTGCCCTAGAGGTTAGAGAGGTGGGCCAGGTGCCCTAGAGGTTAGAGAGGTGGGCCAGGTGCCCTAGAGGTTAGAGAGGTGGGCCAGGTGCCCTAGAGGTTAGAGAGGTGGGCCAGGTGCCCTAGAGGTTAGAGAGGTGGGCCAGGTGCCCTAGAGGTTAGAGAGGTGGGCCAGGTGCCCTAGAGGTTAGAGAGGTGGGCCAGGTGCCCTAGAGGTTAGAGAGGTGGGCCAGGTGCCCTAGAGGTTAGAGAGGTGGGCCAGGTGCCCTAGAGGTTAGAGAGGTGGGCCAGGTGCCCTAGAGGTTAGAGAGGTGGGCCAGGTGCCCTAGAGGTTAGAGAGGTGGGCCAGGTGCCCTAGAGGTTAGAGAGGTGGGCCAGGTGCCCTAGAGGTTAGAGAGGTGGGCCAGGTGCCCTAGAGGTTAGAGAGGTGGGCCAGGTGCCCTAGAGGTTAGAGAGGTGGGCCAGGTGCCCTAGAGGTTAGAGAGGTGGGCCAGGTGCCCTAGAGGTTAGAGAGGTGGGCCAGGTGCCCTAGAGGTTAGAGAGGTGGGCCAGGTGCCCTAGAGGTTAGAGAGGTGGGCCAGGTGCCCTAGAGGTTAGAGAGGTGGGCCAGGTGCCCTAGAGGTTAGAGAGGTGGGCCAGGTGCCCTAGAGGTTAGAGAGGTGGGCCAGGTGCCCTAGAGGTTAGAGAGGTGGGCCAGGTGCCCTAGAGGTTAGAGAGGTGGGCCAGGTGCCCTAGAGGTTAGAGAGGTGGGCCAGGTGCCCTAGAGGTTAGAGAGGTGGGCCAGGTGCCCTAGAGGTTAGAGAGGTGGGCCAGGTGCCCTAGAGGTTAGAGAGGTGGGCCAGGTGCCCTAGAGGTTAGAGAGGTGGGCCAGGTGCCCTAGAGGTTAGAGAGGTGGGCCAGGTGCCCTAGAGGTTAGAGAGGTGGGCCAGGTGCCCTAGAGGTTAGAGAGGTGGGCCAGGTGCCCTAGAGGTTAGAGAGGTGGGCCAGGTGCCCTAGAGGTTAGAGAGGTGGGCCAGGTGCCCTAGAGGTTAGAGAGGTGGGCCAGGTGCCCTAGAGGTTAGAGAGGTGGGCCAGGTGCCCTAGAGGTCAGAGAGGTGGGCCAGGTGCCCTAGAGGTCAGAGAGGTGGGCCAGGTGCCCTAGAGGTCAGAGAGGTGGGCCAGGTGTCCTAGAGGTCAGAGAGGTGGGCCAGGTGTCCTAGAGGTCAGAGAGGTGGGCCAGGTGTCCTAGAGGTCAGAGAGGTGGGCCAGGTGCCCTAGAGGTCAGAGAGGTGGGCCAGGTGCCCTAGAGGTCAGAGAGGTGGGCCAGGTGCCCTAGAGGTTAGAGAGGTGGGCCAGGTGCCCTAGAGGTTAGAGAGGTGGGCCAGGTGCCCTAGAGGCTAGAGAGGTGGGCCAGGTGCCCTAGAGGCTAGAGAGGTGGGCCAGGTGCCCTAGAGGCTAGAGAGGTGGGCCAGGTGCCCTAGAGGTTAGAGAGGTGGGCCAGGTGCCCTAGAGGTTAGAGAGGTGGGCCAGGTGCCCTAGAGGTTAGAGAGGTGGGCCAGGTGCCCTAGAGGTTAGAGAGGTGGGCCAGGTGCCCTAGAGGTTAGAGAGGTGGGCCAGGTGCCCTAGAGGTTAGAGAGGTGGGCCAGGTGCCCTAGAGGTTAGAGAGGTGGGCCAGGTGCCCTAGAGGTTAGAGAGGTGGGCCAGGTGCCCTAGAGGTTAGAGAGGTGGGCCAGGTGCCCTAGAGGTTAGAGAGGTGGGCCAGGTGCCCTAGAGGTTAGAGAGGTGGGCCAGGTGCCCTAGAGGTTAGAGAGGTGGGCCAGGTGCCCTAGAGGTTAGAGAGGTGGGCCAGGTGCCCTAGAGGTTAGAGAGGTGGGCCAGGTGCCCTAGAGGTTAGAGAGGTGGGCCAGGTGCCCTAGAGGTTAGAGAGGTGGGCCAGGTGCCCTAGAGGTTAGAGAGGTGGGCCAGGTGCCCTAGAGGTTAGAGAGGTGGGCCAGGTGCCCTAGAGGTTAGAGAGGTGGGCCAGGTGCCCTAGAGGTTAGAGAGGTGGGCCAGGTGCCCTAGAGGTTAGAGAGGTGGGCCAGGTGCCCTAGAGGTTAGAGAGGTGGGCCAGGTGCCCTAGAGGTTAGAGAGGTGGGCCAGGTGCCCTAGAGGTTAGAGAGGTGGGCCAGGTGCCCTAGAGGTTAGAGAGGTGGGCCAGGTGCCCTAGAGGTTAGAGAGGTGGGCCAGGTGCCCTAGAGGTTAGAGAGGTGGGCCAGGTGCCCTAGAGGTTAGAGAGGTGGGCCAGGTGCCCTAGAGGTTAGAGAGGTGGGCCAGGTGCCCTAGAGGTTAGAGAGGTGGGCCAGGTGCCCTAGAGGTTAGAGAGGTGGGCCAGGTGCCCTAGAGGTTAGAGAGGTGGGCCAGGTGCCCTAGAGGTTAGAGAGGTGGGCCAGGTGCCCTAGAGGTTAGAGAGGTGGGCCAGGTGCCCTAGAGGTTAGAGAGGTGGGCCAGGTGTCCTAGAGGTTAGAGAGGTGGGCCAGGTGTCCTAGAGGTTAGAGAGGTGGGCCAGGTGTCCTAGAGGTTAGAGAGGTGGGCCAGGTGTCCTAGAGGTTAGAGAGGTGGGCCAGGCGTCCTAGAGGTTAGAGAGGTGGGCCAGCCGTCCTAGAGGTTAGAGAGGTGGGCCAGGTGTCCTAGAGGTCAGAGAGGTGGGCCAGGCGTCCTAGAGGTTAGAGAGGTGGGCCAGGTGTCCTAGAGGTTAGAGAGGTGGGCCAGGTGTCCTAGAGGTTAGAGAGGTGGGCCAGGTGTCCTAGAGGTTAGAGAGGTGGGCCAGGCGTCCTAGAGGTTAGAGAGGTGGGCCAGGTGTCCTAGAGGTTAGAGAGGTGGGCCAGGCGTCCTAGAGGTTAGAGAGGTGGGCCAGGTGTCCTAGAGGTTAGAGAGGTGGGCCAGGCGTCCTAGAGGTTAGAGAGGTGGGCCAGGCGTCCTAGAGGTTAGAGAGGTGGGCCAGGTGTCCTAGAGGTCAGAGAGGTGGGCCAGGTGTCCTAGAGGTCAGAGAGGTGGGCCAGGTGTCCTAGAGGTTAGAGAGGTGGGCCAGGTGTCCTAGAGGTTAGAGAGGTGGGCCAGGTGCCCTAGAGGTTAGAGAGGTGGGCCAGGTGCCCTAGAGGTTAGAGAGGTGGGCCAGGTGCCCTAGAGGTTAGAGAGGTGGGCCAGGTGTCCTAGAGGTTAGAGAGGTGGGCCAGGCGTCCTAGAGGTTAGAGAGGTGGGCCAGGCGTCCTAGAGGTTAGAGAGGTGGGCCAGGCGTCCTAGAGGTTAGAGAGGTGGGCCAGCCGTCCTAGAAGTTAGAGAGGTGGGCCAGGTGTCCTAGAGGTCAGAGAGGTGGGCCAGGTGTCCTAGAGGTCAGAGAGGTGGGCCAGGTGTCCTAGAGGTTAGAGAGGTGGGCCAGGTGTCCTAGAGGTCAGAGAGGTGGGCCAGGTGTCCTAGAGGTCAGAGAGGTGGGCCAGGTGCCCTAGAGGTTAGAGAGGTGGGCCAGGTGTCCTAGAGGTCAGAGAGGTGGGCCAGGTGTCCTAGAGGTCAGAGAGGTGGGCCAGGTGTCCTAGAGGTCAGAGAGGTGGGCCAGGTGTCCTAGAGGTCAGAGAGGTGGGCCAGGTGTCCTAGAGGTTAGAGAGGTGGGCCAGGTGTCCTAGAGGTCAGAGAGGTGGGCCAGGTGTCCTAGAGGTTAGAGAGGTGGGCCAGGTGCCCTAGAGGTTAGAGAGGTGGGCCAGGTGTCCTAGAGGTTAGAGAGGTGGGCCAGGTGCCCTAGAGGTTAGAGAGGTGGGCCAGGTGTCCTAGAGGTTAGAGACGTGGGCCAGCCGCCCTAGAGGTTAGAGAGGTGGGCCAGGTGCCCTAGAGGTTAGAGAGGTGGGCCAGGTGCCCTAGAGGTTAGAGAGGTGGGCCAGGTGCCCTAGAGGTTAGAGAGGTGGGCCAGGTGTCCTAGAGGTTAGAGAGGTGGGCCAGGTGCCCTAGAGGTTAGAGAGGTGGGCCAGGTGTCCTAGAGGTTAGAGAGGTGGGCCAGGTGCCCTAGAGGTTAGAGAGGTGGGCCAGGTGTCCTAGAGGTTAGAGAGGTGGGCCAGGTGCCCTAGAGGTTAGAGAGGTGGGCCAGGTGCCCTAGAGGTTAGAGAGGTGGGCCAGGTGTCCTAGAGGTCAGAGAGGTGGGCCAGGTGTCCTAGAGGTCAGAGAGGTGGGCCAGGTGTCCTAGAGGTTAGAGAGGTGGGCCAGGTGTCCTAGAGGTCAGAGAGGTGGGCCACGTCCACGTGATTGGTCATCCTCTTCTGAGTGGCTTTGTCAAGGTCCCTCCCCCTGTCTGTAGGATCTCTCACCAACACTACCTGGCAGTGAAGGGGATCGGCGGTGTGGCTTGATAACTAGACCCAGACCTCACTGTGTGAATGACAGAATTACATCATCCGCTCTTTCTTGTCTTCAGCAGCGTTGACCTCTAACCTCCTGGTCTCCTCCCTCTGCTTGAACTTCTAGAGCTGATCCCAGGTAACACACACACTCCATATGTACTCCACACACACACCACACACTCCATATGTACTCCACACACACACCACACACTCCATATGTACTCCACACACACCACACACTCCATATGTACTCCACACACACACACACCACACACTCCATATGTACTCCACACACACACACACACACACACCACACACTCCATATGTACTCCACACACACACACGCACACACACACACCACACACTCCATATGTACTCCACACACGCACACACACACACCACACACTCCATATGTACTCCACACACACACACGCACACACACACACCACACACTCCATATGTACTCCACACACACACTCCACATGTACTACACACACACACACCACACACACACACACCACACACTCCATATGTACTCCACACACACACTCCACATGTACTACACACACACACACCACACACGCACACACCACACACTCCATATGTACTCCACGCACACACCACACACTCCATATGTACTCCACACACACACTCCACATGTACTACACACACACACACCACACACGCACACACCACACAGATATACAGTCTGTAGATATACAGTACTAGATATACAATCTGTAGATATACAGTCTGTAGATATACAGTCTGTAGATATACAGTACTAAATATACAGTCTGTAGATATACAGTCTGTAGATATACAGTCTGTAGATATACAGTAGTAGATATACAGTACTAGATATACAGTACTAGATATACAGTCTGTAGATATACAGTCTGTAGATATACAGTCCTAGATATACAGTCTGTAGGTATACAGTACTAGATATACAGTCTGTAGATATACAGTCTGTAGATATACAGTCTGTAGATATACAGTACTAGATATACAGTCTGTAGATATACAGTACTATATATACAGTACTAGATATACAGTCTGTAGATATACAGTAGTAGATGTACTAGATATACAGTGCTATATATACAGTAATAGATATACAGTCTGTAGATATACAGTAGTAGATATACAGTCTGTAGATATACAGTACTAGATACACAGTACTAGAAATACAGTACTAGATATACAGTCTGTAGATATACAGTAGTAGATGTACTAGATATACAGTGCTTTATATACAGTGCTAGATATACAGTCTGTAGATATACAGTACTACATATACAGTCTGTAGATATACAGTCTGTAGATATACAGTACTACATATACAGTCTGTAGATAAACAGTCTGTAGATAAACAGTCTGTAGATAAACAGTCTGTAGATATACAGTCTGTAGATATACAGTACTAGATATACAGTCTGTAGATATACAGTACTATATATACAGTACTAGATATACAGTAGTAGATGTACTAGATATACAGTGCTATATATACAGTACTAGATATACAGTCTGTAGATGTACAGTACTAGATGTACAGTACTAGATATACAGTCTGTAGATATACAGTACTAGATATACAGTACTAGATATACAGTACTAGATATACAGTCTGTAGATATACAGTACTAGATATACAGTACTAGATATACAGTACTAGATATACAGTCTGTAGATATACAGTACTAGATATACAGTCTGTAGATATACAGTCTGTAGATATACAGTACTAGATATACAGTCTGTAGATATACAGTACTAGATACACAGTACTAGATACACAGTACTAGATATACAGTGCTATTTATACAGTACTAGATATACAGTCTGTAGATATACAGTACTAGATATACAGTACTAGATATACAGTCTGTAGATATACAGTACTAGATATACAGTGCTATATATACAGTACTAGATATACAGTCTGTAGATATACAGTACTAGATATACAGTACTAGATATACAGTCTGTAGATATACAGTACTAGATATACAGTACTAGATATACAGTCTGTAGATATACAGTACTAGATATACAGTCTGTAGATATACAGTACTAGATATACAGTCTGTAGATATACAGTACTAGATATACAGTACTAGATATACAGTCTGTAGATATACAGTGCTATATATACAGTACTAGATATACAGTCTGTAGATATACAGTACTAGATATACAGTCTGTAGATATACAGTGCTATATATACAGTACTAGATATACAGTGCTAGATATACAGTCTGTAGATATACAGTACTAGATATACAGTACTAGATATACAGTCTGTAGATATACAGTGCTATATATACAGTACTAGATATACAGTCTGTAGATATACAGTACTAGATATACAGTCTGTAGATATACAGTACTAGATATACAGTACTAGATATACAGTCTGTAGATATACAGTACTAGATATAAAGTACTAGATATACAGTCTGTAGATATACAGTGCTATATATACAGTACTAGATATACAGTACTAGATATACAGTCTGTAGATATACAGTACTAGATATACAGCACTAGATATACAGTCTGTAGATATACAGTACTAGATATACAGTCTGTAGATATACAGTAGTAGATATACAGTACTAGATATACAGTACTAGATATACAGTACTAGATATACAGTCTGTAGATATACAGTACTAGATATACAGTCTGTAGATATACAGTACTAGATATACAGTCTGTAGATATACAGTACTAGATATACAGTCTGTAGATATACAGTACTAGATATACAGTCTGTAGATATACAGTCTGTAGATATACAGTCTGTAGATATACAGTCTGTAGATATACAGTACTAGATATACAGTACTAGATATACAGTAGTAGATAAACAGTCTGTAGATATACAGTCTGTAGATATACAGTACTAGATATACAGTCTGTAGATATACAGTACTATATATACAGTATTAGATATACAGTCTTTAGATATACAGTTGTAGATGTACTAGATATACAGTGCTATATATACAGTACTAGATATACAGTCTGTAGATATACAGTAGTAGATGTACAGTACTAGATATACAGTCTGTAGATATACAGTACTAGATATACAGTAGTAGAAATACAGTCTGTAGATATACAGTACTAATTACACAGTACTAGATATACAGTACTAGATATACAGTCTGTAGATATACAGTACTAGATATACAGTACTAGATATACAGTACTAGATATACAGTACTAGATATACAGTCTGTAGATATACAGTACTAGATACACAGTACTAGATATACAGTCTGTAGATATACAGTGCTAGATATACAGTCTGTAGATATACAGTACTAGATATACAGTCTGTAGATATACAGTCTGTAGATATACAGTACTAGATATACAGTCTGTAGATATACAGTACTAGATATACAGTCTGTAGATATACAGTACTAGATATACAGTCTGTAGATATACAGTGCTATATATACAGTACTAGATATACAGTGCTAGATATACAGTCTGTAGATATACAGTACTAGATATACAGTACTAGATATACAGTCTGTAGATATACAGTGCTATATATACAGTACTAGATATACAGTCTGTAGATATACAGTACTAGATATACAGTCTGTAGATATACAGTACTAGATATACAGTACTAGATATACAGTCTGTAGATATACAGTACTAGATATAAAGTACTAGATATACAGTCTGTAGATATACAGTGCTATATATACAGTACTAGATATACAGTACTAGATATACAGTCTGTAGATATACAGTACTAGATATACAGCACTAGATATACAGTCTGTAGATATACAGTACTAGATATACAGTCTGTAGATATACAGTAGTAGATATACAGTACTAGATATACAGTACTAGATATACAGTACTAGATATACAGTCTGTAGATATACAGTACTAGATATACAGTCTGTAGATATACAGTACTAGATATACAGTCTGTAGATATACAGTACTAGATATACAGTCTGTAGATATACAGTACTAGATATACAGTCTGTAGATATACAGTCTGTAGATATACAGTCTGTAGATATACAGTCTGTAGATATACAGTACTAGATATACAGTACTAGATATACAGTAGTAGATAAACAGTCTGTAGATATACAGTCTGTAGATATACAGTACTAGATATACAGTCTGTAGATATACAGTACTATATATACAGTATTAGATATACAGTCTTTAGATATACAGTTGTAGATGTACTAGATATACAGTGCTATATATACAGTACTAGATATACAGTCTGTAGATATACAGTAGTAGATGTACAGTACTAGATATACAGTCTGTAGATATACAGTACTAGATATACAGTAGTAGAAATACAGTCTGTAGATATACAGTACTAATTACACAGTACTAGATATACAGTACTAGATATACAGTCTGTAGATATACAGTACTAGATATACAGTACTAGATATACAGTACTAGATATACAGTACTAGATATACAGTCTGTAGATATACAGTACTAGATACACAGTACTAGATATACAGTCTGTAGATATACAGTGCTAGATATACAGTCTGTAGATATACAGTACTAGATATACAGTCTGTAGATATACAGTCTGTAGATATACAGTACTAGATATACAGTCTGTAGATATACAGTACTAGATATACAGTCTGTAGATATACAGTACTAGATATACAGTACTAGATATACAGTCTGTCGTTATACAGTACTAGATATACAGTACTAGATATGCAGTCTGTAGATATACAGTACTAGATATACAGTACTAGATATACAGTACTAGATATACAGTCTGTAGATATACAGTACTAGATATACAGTCTGTAGATATACAGTACTAGATATACAGTCTGTAGATATACAGTACTAGATATACAGTCTGTAGATATACAGTCTGTAGATATACAGTAGTAGATATACAGTCTGTAGATATACAGTACTAGATATACAGTCTGTAGATATACAGTAGTAGATGTACTAGATATACAGTGCTATATATACAGTACTAGATATACAGTACTAGATGTACAGTACTAGATATACAGTACTAGATACACAGTACTAGATACACAGTACTAGATATACAGTGCTATATATACAGTACTAGATATACAGTCTGTAGATATACAGTACTAGATATACAGTCTGTAGATATACAGTACTAGATATACAGTGCTATATATACAGTACTAGATATACAGTCTGTAGATATACAGTACTAGATATACAGTACTAGATATACAGTCTGTAGATATACAGTACTAGATATACAGTACTAGATATACAGTCTGTAGATATACAGTACTAGATATACAGTCTGTAGATATACAGTACTATATATACAGTACTAGATATACAGTACTAGATATACAGTCTGTCGTTATACAGTACTATATATACAGTACTAGATATGCAGTCTGTAGATATACAGTACTATATATACAGTACTAGATATACAGTCTGTAGATATACAGTACTATATATACAGTACTAGATATACAGTACTAGATATACAGTCTGTCGTTATACAGTACTATATATACAGTACTATATATACAGTCTGTAGATATACAGTACTAGATATACAGTCTGTAGATATACAGTGCTATATATACAGTACTAGATATACAGTCTGTAGATATACAGTACTATATATACAGTACTAGATATACAGTCTGTAGATATACAGTACTAGATATACAGTCTGTAGATATACAGTACTAGATATACAGTCTGTAGATATACAGTAGTAGATATACAGTCTGTAGATATACAGTAGTAGATATACAGTCTGTAGATATACAGTACTAGATATACAGTCTGTAGATATACAGTGCTATATATACAGTACTAGATATACAGTCTGTAGATATACAGTACTATATATACAGTACTAGATATACAGTCTGTAGATATACAGTACTAGATATACAGTCTGTAGATATACAGTACTAGATATACAGTCTGTAGATATACAGTAGTAGATATACAGTCTGTAGATATACAGTACTAGATATACAGTCTGTAGATATACAGTACTAGATATACAATCAATCAATCAAGTTTATTTTATATAGCCCTTCGTACATCAGATAATATCTCGAAGTGCTGTACAGAAACCCAGCCTAAAACCCCAAACAGCTAGAATGCAGGTGTAGAAGCACGGTGGCTAGGAAAAACTCCCTAGAAAGGCCAAAACCTAGGAAGAAACCTAGAGAGGAACCAGGCTATGAGGGGTGGCCAGTCCTCTTCTGGCTGTGCCGGGTGGAGATTATAACAGAACTCTGCCAAGATGTTCAAAAATGTTCATAAGTGACAAGCATGGTCAAATAATAATCATGAATAATATTCAGTTGGCTTTTCATAGCTGATCATTAAGAGTTGAAAAACAACAGGTCTGGGACAGGTGGCGGTTCCATAACCGCAGGCAGAACAGCAGCAAGGCCAGGCGGACTGGGGACAGCAAGGAGTCACCACGGGCGGCAGTCCCGACGCATGGTCCCAGGGCTCAGGTCCTCCGAGAGAAAGAAAGAGAGAAGGAGAAAATTAGAGAGAGCCTAGATTTTCAAAATGTTCATAAATGACAAGCATGGTCAAATAATAATCAGGAATAAATCTGTTGGCTTTTCATAGCCGATCATTAAGTCTGTAGATATACAGTACTAGATATACAGTACTAGATATACAGTCTGTAGATATACAGTACTATATATACAGTACTAGATATACAGTCTGTAGATATACAGTCTGTTCTGTACGTGTCAACACGGTGTCTGTAGATATACAGTATGTTCTGTACGTGTCAACACGGTGGTGTCTGTAGATATACAGTACTAGATATACAGTCTGTAGATATACAGTCTGTTCTGTACGTGTCAACACGGTGTCTGTAGATATACAGTATGTTCTGTACGTGTCAACACGGTGTCTGTAGATATACAGTACTAGATATACAGTCTGTAGATATACAGTCTGTTCTGTACGTGTCAACACGGTGTCTGTAGATATACAGTATGTTCTGTACGTGTCAACACGGCGGTGTCTGTAGATATACAGTCTGTTCTGTACGTGTCAACACGGTGGTGTCTGTAGATATACAGTATGTTCTGTACGTGTCAACACGGTGTCTGTAGATATACAGTATGTTCTGTACGTGTCAACACGGTGGTGTCTGTAGATATACAGTATGTTCTGTACGTGTCAACACGGTGTCTGTAGATATACAGTATGTTCTGTACGTGTCAACACGGTGTCTGTAGATATACAGTATGTTCTGTACGTGTCAACACGGTGTCTGTAGATATACAGTATGTTCTGTACGTGTCAACACGGTGGTGTCTGTAGATATACAGTATGTTCTGTACGTGTCAACACGGTGTCTGTAGATATACAGTATGTTCTGTACGTGTCAACACGGTGGTGTCTGTAGATATACAGTATGTTCTGTACGTGTCAACACGGCGGTGTCTGTAGATATACAGTATGTTCTGTACGTGTCAACACGGTGGTGTCTGTAGATATACAGTATGTTCTGTACGTGTCAACACGGTGTCTGTAGATATACAGTATGTTCTGTACGTGTCAACACGGTGTCTGTAGATATACAGTATGTTCTGTACGTGTCAACACGGTGTCTGTAGATATACAGTATGTTCTGTACGTGTCAACACGGTGTCTGTAGATATACAGTATGTTCTGTACGTGTCAACACGGTGGTGTCTGTAGATATACAGTATGTTCTGTACGTGTCAACACGGTGGTGTCTGTAGATATACAGTATGTTCTGTACGTGTCAACACGGTGGTGTCTGTAGATATACAGTATGTTCTGTACGTGTCAACACGGTGGTGTCTGTAGATATACAGTCTGTTCTGTACGTGTCAACACGGTGTCTGTAGATATACAGTATGTTCTGTACGTGTCAACACGGTGGTGTCTGTAGATATACAGTATGTTCTGTACGTGTCAACACGGTGGTGTCTGTAGATATACAGTATGTTCTGTACGTGTCAACACGGTGTCTGTAGATATACAGTATGTTCTGTACGTGTCAACACGGTGTCTGTAGATATACAGTATGTTCTGTACGTGTCAACACGGTGTCTGTAGATATACAGTATGTTCTGTACGTGTCAACACGGTGTCTGTAGATATACAGTATGTTCTGTACGTGTCAACACGGTGTCTGTAGATATACAGTATGTTCTGTACGTGTCAACACGGTGTCTGTAGATATACAGTATGTTCTGTACGTGTCAACACGGTGTCTGTAGATATACAGTATGTTCTGTACGTGTCAACACGGTGTCTGTAGATATACAGTATGTTCTGTACGTGTCAACACGGTGTCTGTAGATATACAGTATGTTCTGTACGTGTCAACACGGTGGTGTCTGTAGATATACAGTATGTTCTGTACGTGTCAACACGGTGGTGTCTGTAGATATACAGTATGTTCTGTACGTGTCAACACGGTGTCTGTAGATATACAGTATGTTCTGTACGTGTCAACACGGTGTCTGTAGATATACAGTATGTTCTGTACGTGTCAACACGGTGTCTGTAGATATACAGTATGTTCTGTACGTGTCAACACGGTGGTGTCTGTAGATATACAGTATGTTCTGTACGTGTCAACACGGTGGTGTCTGTAGATATACAGTCTGTTCTGTACGTGTCAACACGGTGGTGTCTGTAGATATACAGTATGTTCTGTACGTGTCAACACGGTGTCTGTAGATATACAGTATGTTCTGTACGTGTCAACACGGTGTCTGTAGATATACAGTATGTTCTGTACGTGTCAACACGGTGTCTGTAGATATACAGTATGTTCTGTACGTGTCAACACGGTGTCTGTAGATATACAGTATGTTCTGTACGTGTCAACACGGTGTCTGTAGATATACAGTATGTTCTGTACGTGTCAACACGGTGTCTGTAGATATACAGTATGTTCTGTACGTGTCAACACGGTGTCTGTAGATATACAGTATGTTCTGTACGTGTCAACACGGTGGTGTCTGTAGATATACAGTATGTTCTGTACGTGTCAACACGGTGGTGTCTGTAGATATACAGTATGTTCTGTACGTGTCAACACGGTGTCTGTAGATATACAGTATGTTCTGTACGTGTCAACACGGTGTCTGTAGATATACAGTATGTTCTGTACGTGTCAACACGGTGTCTGTAGATATACAGTATGTTCTGTACGTGTCAACACGGTGGTGTCTGTAGATATACAGTATGTTCTGTACGTGTCAACACGGTGTCTGTAGATATACAGTATGTTCTGTACGTGTCAACACGGTGTCTGTAGATATACAGTATGTTCTGTACGTGTCAACACGGTGGTGTCTGTAGATATACAGTATGTTCTGTACGTGTCAACACGGTGGTGTCTGTAGATATACAGTATGTTCTGTACGTGTCAACACGGTGTCTGTAGATATACAGTATGTTCTGTACGTGTCAACACGGTGTCTGTAGATATACAGTATGTTCTGTACGTGTCAACACGGTGGTGTCTGTAGATATACAGTATGTTCTGTACGTGTCAACACGGCGGTGTCTGTAGATATACAGTATGTTCTGTACGTGTCAACACGGTGTCTGTGGATATACAGTATGTTCTGTACGTGTCAACACGGTGTCTGTAGATATACAGTATGTTCTGTACGTGTCAACACGGTGGTGTCTGTAGATATACAGTATGTTCTGTACGTGTCAACACGGTGTCTGTAGATATACAGTATGTTCTGTACGTGTCAACACGGTGTCTGTAGATATACAGTATGTTCTGTACGTGTCAACACGGTGTCTGTAGATATACAGTATGTTCTGTACGTGTCAACACGGTGTCTGTAGATATACAGTATGTTCTGTACGTGTCAACACGGTGGTGTCTGTAGATATACAGTATGTTCTGTACGTGTCAACACGGTGTCTGTAGATATACAGTATGTTCTGTACGTGTCAACACGGTGTCTGTAGATATACAGTATGTTCTGTACGTGTCAACACGGTGGTGTCTGTAGATATACAGTCTGTTCTGTACGTGTCAACACGGTGGTGTCTGTAGATATACAGTATGTTCTGTACGTGTCAACACGGTGGTGTCTGTAGATATACAGTCTGTTCTGTACGTGTCAACACGGTGGTGTCTGTAGATATACAGTCTGTTCTGTACGTGTCAACACGGTGGTGTCTGTAGATATACAGTATGTTCTGTACGTGTCAACACGGTGTCTGTAGATATACAGTATGTTCTGTACGTGTCAACACGGTGGTGTCTGTAGATATACAGTATGTTCTGTACGTGTCAACACGGTGTCTGTAGATATACAGTATGTTCTGTACGTGTCAACACGGTGTCTGTAGATATACAGTATGTTCTGTACGTGTCAACACGGTGGTGTCTGTAGATATACAGTATGTTCTGTACGTGTCAACACGGTGGTGTCTGTAGATATACAGTATGTTCTGTACGTGTCAACACGGTGTCTGTAGATATACAGTATGTTCTGTACGTGTCAACACGGTGTCTGTAGATATACAGTATGTTCTGTACGTGTCAACACGGTGGTGTCTGTAGATATACAGTATGTTCTGTACGTGTCAACACGGTGTCTGTAGATATACAGTATGTTCTGTACGTGTCAACACGGTGTCTGTAGATATACAGTATGTTCTGTACGTGTCAACACGGTGTCTGTAGATATACAGTATGTTCTGTACGTGTCAACACGGTGTCTGTAGATATACAGTATGTTCTGTACGTGTCAACACGGTGTCTGTAGATATACAGTATGTTCTGTACGTGTCAACACGGTGGTGTCTGTAGATATACAGTATGTTCTGTACGTGTCAACACGGTGTCTGTAGATATACAGTATGTTCTGTACGTGTCAACACGGTGGTGTCTGTAGATATACAGTATGTTCTGTACGTGTCAACACGGTGGTGTCTGTAGATATACAGTATGTTCTGTACGTGTCAACACGGTGTCTGTAGATATACAGTATGTTCTGTACGTGTCAACACGGTGTCTGTAGATATACAGTCTGTTCTGTACGTGTCAACACGGTGGTGTCTGTAGATATACAGTATGTTCTGTACGTGTCAACACGGTGGTGTCTGTAGATATACAGTATGTTCTGTACGTGTCAACACGGTGTCTGTAGATATACAGTCTGTTCTGTACGTGTCAACACGGTGTCTGTAGATATACAGTATGTTCTGTACGTGTCAACACGGTGTCTGTAGATATACAGTATGTTCTGTACGTGTCAACACGGTGTCTGTAGATATACAGTATGTTCTGTACGTGTCAACACGGTGTCTGTAGATATACAGTATGTTCTGTACGTGTCAACACGGTGTCTGTAGATATACAGTATGTTCTGTACGTGTCAACACGGTGTCTGTAGATATACAGTATGTTCTGTACGTGTCAACACGGTGTCTGTAGATATACAGTATGTTCTGTACGTGTCAACACGGTGTCTGTAGATATACAGTATGTTCTGTACGTGTCAACACGGTGGTGTCTGTAGATATACAGTATGTTCTGTACGTGTCAACACGGTGGTGTCTGTAGATATACAGTATGTTCTGTACGTGTCAACACGGTGTCTGTAGATATACAGTCTGTTCTGTACGTGTCAACACGGTGTCTGTAGATATACAGTATGTTCTGTACGTGTCAACACGGTGTCTGTAGATATACAGTATGTTCTGTACGTGTCAACACGGTGGTGTCTGTAGATATACAGTATGTTCTGTACGTGTCAACACGGTGGTGTCTGTAGATATACAGTCTGTTCTGTACGTGTCAACACGGTGGTGTCTGTAGATATACAGTCTGTTCTGTACGTGTCAACACGGTGGTGTCTGTAGATATACAGTATGTTCTGTACGTGTCAACACGGTGTCTGTAGATATACAGTATGTTCTGTACGTGTCAACACGGTGGTGTCTGTAGATATACAGTATGTTCTGTACGTGTCAACACGGTGGTGTCTGTAGATATACAGTATGTTCTGTACGTGTCAACACGGTGGTGTCTGTAGATATACAGTATGTTCTGTACGTGTCAACACGGTGGTGTCTGTAGATATACAGTATGTTCTGTACGTGTCAACACGGTGGTGTCTGTAGATATACAGTATGTTCTGTACGTGTCAACACGGTGTCTGTAGATATACAGTATGTTCTGTACGTGTCAACACGGTGTCTGTAGATATACAGTATGTTCTGTACGTGTCAACACGGTGGTGTCTGTAGATATACAGTATGTTCTGTACGTGTCAACACGGTGTCTGTAGATATACAGTATGTTCTGTAAGTGTCAACACGGTGGTGTCTGTAGATATACAGTATGTTCTGTACGTGTCAACACGGTGTCTGTAGATATACAGTATGTTCTGTACGTGTCAACACGGTGTCTGTAGATATACAGTCTGTTCTGTACGTGTCAACACGGTGTCTGTAGATATACAGTATGTTCTGTACGTGTCAACACGGTGTCTGTAGATATACAGTCTGTTCTGTACGTGTCAACACGGTGTCTGTAGATATACAGTATGTTCTGTACGTGTCAACACGGTGGTGTCTGTAGATATACAGTATGTTCTGTACGTGTCAACACGGTGGTGTCTGTAGATATACAGTATGTTCTGTACGTGTCAACACGGTGGTGTCTGTAGATATACAGTATGTTCTGTACGTGTCAACACGGTGGTGTCTGTAGATATACAGTATGTTCTGTACGTGTCAACACGGTGTCTGTAGATATACAGTATGTTCTGTACGTGTCAACACGGTGTCTGTAGATATACAGTATGTTCTGTACGTGTCAACACGGTGTCTGTAGATATACAGTATGTTCTGTACGTGTCAACACGGTGGTGTCTGTAGATATACAGTATGTTCTGTACGTGTCAACACGGTGTCTGTAGATATACAGTATGTTCTGTACGTGTCAACACGGTGGTGTCTGTAGATATACAGTATGTTCTGTACGTGTCAACACGGTGTCTGTAGATATACAGTATGTTCTGTACGTGTCAACACGGTGTCTGTAGATATACAGTATGTTCTGTACGTGTCAACACGGTGTCTGTAGATATACAGTATGTTCTGTACGTGTCAACACGGTGTCTGTAGATATACAGTATGTTCTGTACGTGTCAACACGGTGTCTGTAGATATACAGTATGTTCTGTACGTGTCAACACGGTGTCTGTAGATATACAGTATGTTCTGTACGTGTCAACACGGTGTCTGTAGATATACAGTATGTTCTGTACGTGTCAACACGGTGGTGTCTGTAGATATACAGTATGTTCTGTACGTGTCAACACGGTGGTGTCTGTAGATATACAGTATGTTCTGTACGTGTCAACACGGTGGTGTCTGTAGATATACAGTATGTTCTGTACGTGTCAACACGGTGTCTGTAGATATACAGTATGTTCTGTACGTGTCAACACGGTGTCTGTAGATATACAGTATGTTCTGTACGTGTCAACACGGTGGTGTCTGTAGATATACAGTATGTTCTGTACGTGTCAACACGGTGGTGTCTGTAGATATACAGTATGTTCTGTACGTGTCAACACGGTGTCTGTAGATATACAGTATGTTCTGTACGTGTCAACACGGTGGTGTCTGTAGATATACAGTATGTTCTGTACGTGTCAACACGGTGTCTGTAGATATACAGTATGTTCTGTACGTGTCAACACGGTGGTGTCTGTAGATATACAGTCTGTTCTGTACGTGTCAACACGGTGTCTGTAGATATACAGTATGTTCTGTACGTGTCAACACGGTGTCTGTAGATATACAGTCTGTTCTGTACGTGTCAACACGGTGTCTGTAGATATACAGTATGTTCTGTACGTGTCAACACGGTGTCTGTAGATATACAGTATGTTCTGTACGTGTCAACACGGTGTCTGTAGATATACAGTATGTTCTGTACGTGTCAACACGGTGGTGTCTGTAGATATACAGTATGTTCTGTACGTGTCAACACGGTGGTGTCTGTAGATATACAGTATGTTCTGTACGTGTCAACACGGTGGTGTCTGTAGATATACAGTATGTTCTGTACGTGTCAACACGGTGGTGTCTGTAGATATACAGTATGTTCTGTACGTGTCAACACGGTGTCTGTAGATATACAGTATGTTCTGTACGTGTCAACACGGTGTCTGTAGATATACAGTATGTTCTGTACGTGTCAACACGGTGTCTGTAGATATACAGTATGTTCTGTACGTGTCAACACGGTGTCTGTAGATATACAGTATGTTCTGTACGTGTCAACACGGTGGTGTCTGTAGATATACAGTATGTTCTGTACGTGTCAACACGGTGGTGTCTGTAGATATACAGTATGTTCTGTACGTGTCAACACGGTGGTGTCTGTAGATATACAGTATGTTCTGTACGTGTCAACACGGTGTCTGTAGATATACAGTATGTTCTGTACGTGTCAACACGGTGGTGTCTGTAGATATACAGTATGTTCTGTACGTGTCAACACGGTGTCTGTAGATATACAGTATGTTCTGTACGTGTCAACACGGTGGTGTCTGTAGATATACAGTATGTTCTGTACGTGTCAACACGGTGTCTGTAGATATACAGTATGTTCTGTACGTGTCAACACGGTGTCTGTAGATATACAGTATGTTCTGTACGTGTCAACACGGTGTCTGTAGATATACAGTATGTTCTGTACGTGTCAACACGGTGTCTGTAGATATACAGTATGTTCTGTACGTGTCAACACGGTGTCTGTAGATATACAGTATGTTCTGTACGTGTCAACACGGTGTCTGTAGATATACAGTATGTTCTGTACGTGTCAACACGGTGGTGTCTGTAGATATACAGTATGTTCTGTACGTGTCAACACGGTGGTGTCTGTAGATATACAGTATGTTCTGTACGTGTCAACACGGTGGTGTCTGTAGATATACAGTCTGTAGATATACAGTCTGTAGATATACAGTACTAGATATACAATACTAGATATACAGTCTGTAGATATACGGTACTAGATATACAATTGCTGAGTATAGCTGAGTATGGCTGAGTATAGTCCCCACACCACTAGAGAGATATCAACAGACCACTAACTTACTACCCTGAGACAAGGCTGAGTATAGTCCCCACACCACTAGAGGGATATCAACAGACCACCAACTTACTACCCTGAGACAAGGCTGAGTATAGTCCCCACACCACTAGAGGGATATCAACAGACCACTAACTTACTACCCTGAGACAAGGCTGAGTATAGTCCCCACACCACTAGAGGGATATCAACAGACCACTAACTAACTACCCTGAGACAAGGCTGAGTATAGTCCCCACACCACTGGAGAGATATCAACAGACCACTAACTTACTACCCTGAGACAAGGCTGAGTATAGTCCCCACACCACTAGAGGGATATCAACAGACCACTAACTAACTACCCTGAGACAAGGCTGAGTATAGTCCCCACACCACTAGAGGGATATCAACAGACCACTAACTTACTACCCTGAGACAAGGCTGAGTATAGTCCCCACACCACTAGAGGGATATCAACAGACCACCAACTTACTACCCTGAGACAAGGCTGAGTATAGTCCCCACCACTAGAGGGATATCAACAGACCCCTAACTTACTACCCTGAGACAAGGCTGAGTATAGTCCCCACACCACTAGAGGGATATCAACAGACCACTAACTTACTACCCTGAGACAAGGCTGAGTATAGTCCCCACACCACTAGAGGGATATCAACAGACCACCAACTTACTACCCTGAGACAAGGCTGAGTATAGTCCCCACACCACTAGAGGGATATCAACAGACCACTACCCTGAGACAAGGCTGAGTATAGTCCCCACACCACTAGAGGGATATCAACAGACCACCAACTTACTACCCTGAGACAAGGCTGAGTATAGTCCCCACACCACTAGAGGGATATCAACAGACCACCAACTTACTACCCTGAGACAAGGCTGAGTATAGTCCCCACACCACTAGAGGGATATCACCAGACCACTAACTTACTACCCTGAGACAAGGCTGAGTATAGTCCCCACACCACTAGAGAGATATCAACAGACCACTAACTAACTACCCTGAGACAAGGCTGAGTATAGTCCCCACACCACTAGAGGGATATCAACAGACCACCACCTTACTACCCTGAGACAAGGCTGAGTATAGTCCCCACACCACTAGAGGGATATCAACAGACCACCACCTTACTACCCTGAGACAAGGCTGAGTATAGTCCCCACACCACTAGAGGGATATCACCAGACCACTAACTAACTACCCTGAGACCAGGCTGAGTATAGTCCCCACACCACTAGAGGGATATCAACAGACCTCCAACCTACTACCCTGAGACAAGGCTGAGTATAGTCCCCACACCACTAGAGGGATATCAACAGACCCCTAACTAACTACCCTGAGACAAGGCTGAGTATAGTCCCCACACCACTGGAGAGATATCAACAGACCACTAACTTACTACCCTGAGACAAGGCTGAGTATAGTCCCCACACCACTAGAGGGATATCAACAGACCCCTAACTTACTACCCTGAGACCAGGCTGAGTATAGTCCCCACACCACTAGAGGGATATCAACAGACCTCCAACCTACTACCCTGAGACAAGGCTGAGTATAGTCCCCACACCACTAGAGGGATATCAACAGACCACTAACTAACTACCCTGAGACAAGGCTAAGTATAGTCCCCACACCACTAGAGGGATATCAACAGACCCCTAACTTACTACCCTGAGACAAGGCTGAGTATAGTCCCCACACCACTAGAGGGATATCAACAGACCCCTAACTTACTACCCTGAGACAAGGCTGAGTATAGTCCCCACACCACTAGAGGGATATCAACAGACCCCTAACTTACTACCCTGAGACAAGGCTGAGTATAGTCCCCACACCACTAGAGGGATATCAACAGACCACTAACTTACTACCCTGAGACAAGGCTGAGTATAGTCCCCACACCACTAGAGGGATATCAACAGACCACTAACTTACTACCCTGAGACAAGGCTGAGTATAGTCCCCACACCACTAGAGGGATATCAACAGACCACTAACTAACTACCCTGAGACAAGGCTAAGTATAGTCCCCACACCACTAGAGGGATATCAACAGACCCCTAACTTACTACCCTGAGACAAGGCTGAGTATAGTCCCCACACCACTAGAGGGATATCAACAGACCCCTAACTTACTACCCTGAGACAAGGCTGAGTATAGTCCCCACACCACTAGAGGGATATCAACAGACCACTAACTTACTACCCTGAGACAAGGCTGAGTATAGTCCCCACACCACTAGAGGGATATCAACAGACCACTAACTTACTACCCTGAGACAAGGCTGAGTATAGTCCCCACACCACTAGAGGGATATCAACAGACCACTAACTAACTACCCTGAGACCAGGCTGAGTATAGCCCACAGCGATCTCCTCCACTACACAAGCCCGAGGGGGCTCAAAACCGGACAGGAAAATCACATCAGTGATTCAACCCATTCAAGTTGAGTATCGTGAAAAAAGCCTGGCCCGATGTGACACTAGTTAGCCAGTGGCGAAGTCCTCCCCCGTAATAGGGTCAGAGGCAGAGAATCCCAGTGGAGAGAGGGGAGCCGGCCAGCCAGAGACAGAAGGGCTGTTCGTCGCTCCAGTGCCCTGCCGTTCACCTTCGCACCCTTGGGCGAGACTACACTCCATAATAGCCGGAGAGTAGAGCGTTGCTGTTAGAGGGGATGCGGTGTGCGTCCTGTGCCCTCAGGGCCAGGATTGGGAGACATTGTCTGGCATATTCAATAATATGCAATCATCAATTTAATGATGGTTAATTTTGGTGAATTATTCTTTGGCCGAGGCTGCGGATCTGACTTTTCTGGACCACTCTTCAGGGCTTTAAGCTGCATCCATTTGATTTTGTTTTCCTAACCAAAGCTCACAACCTAGTTTGTGTTGTTGTTGTCAGTGTTGTTTTGTCCGGTATAAGTTGTTTACTGTGAGAGGCTGGTTCTCTCCTGTTCCTTAAGACATACCAGTAGATACTGACAGTATTATGAGGCCAGAGGCTGGTTCTCTCCTGTTCCTTAAGACATACCAGTAGATACTGACAGTATTATGAGGCCAGAGGCTGGTTCTCTCCTGTTCCTTAAGACATACCAGTAGATACTGACAGTATTATGAGGCCAGAGGCTGGTTCTCTCCTGTTCCTTAAGACATACCAGTAGATACTGACAGTATTATGAGGCCAGAGGCTGGTTCTCTCCTGTTCCTTAAGACATACCAGTAGATACTGACAGTATTATGAGGCCAGAGGCTGGTTCTCTCCTGTTCCTTAAGACATACCAGTAGATACTGACAGTAAGATGAGGCCAGAGGGCTGTGAAAGGTGACTCTTTGTTAAACTTGAATACCAGTTTATAAAACATAACTTGAGTGATTTGATTTGTGTTCCTGAGCCTTTCTGCTCTCCCAAACCCAAACCAAATGCACTCTAACAACGCCCAACTTCCCCTGATCATACGATGTTTTATGTTCATATTAAATCAAACACATGTCAATCAAACTCTTTACAGGACTGGATGGATTTGTAAACAGTGTCTATATTATGTTTATATGACTTCTTTCTATGTCTAGTGGATAAAATGTACCAAAAACGTGTTGTTTTTGTGATTCCGTTCACTAGAATATGAGTATCAGTGAGACCATCTGAACCATACCTTTCTTTGACAAAGTCTCTTTTAGAAGCCATATCATTAATAATGACGGGCTCATTTCCATTGTATGTGTCTCTGTGTTACATTTGAGACACAGCTGTGGATACATAGTGTTTAAAAACGTATTAACAGATTACTGTGAATTAATATAATGATCATTCATGTTTGTCATTACCTGTTTTTATGCTCATGTTTTGAAATTGTACTTGATTACTATTTCAATAACAATTATCGATAATTCTGAATGTTAATTCAGTCACCTCTGGTCAAGAAAAAGTATTTTCCAATTTATTACACATTCATTGTCAAATTAATCAATCTGGTACTGCAATTCTCGATTATACCATAAGGTGGCAGCACAGTCACAAATGACATCTTCTGACGTTTCCTTGAGATTGACTTGTGGCTGGGCTATCTAGTGGAAATCAAATTTCAGACGCTTGCTACTGACGATAGAGTGCTGATTAGGCTTGGGCGGTATACCGCATAACCCGGACACCGGAGTATTTGGAAAAAGCCACTGAAGGGTTTTTCAATACCGTTGAAACTATTTATTTAGACGTTTTTTCAGTCATTTGAATATTTGCAGCTACTTTTTAAGTAAATACCTGCAGTCAACTTGTACGTTATTTCATCTGTCAGGTTATTATGAAGTTTACGGTACAGTCACATGTCATGTGGTGTTTGTTTACAAGCACACAACGAGGAGAGACTAGAGCCTTGTGAGTCACTCACTGTTGTGCAGCATGAACCAGGTGATCTAATTACATTAGGGAATTCACATCTAAATGTTTGCCTGCTCTTATAACTATTACGTTGTCTAAAATGTGCCAAATGCTTTGCAGTTGTGCATTTGGTGTGCTACTTTATTAGCTAGTTATCTAGCTAAGTGGTTAGCTTCTTCCAAAATCAAGCATTTGCTTGGTAACAGCAGAGAACCCCCTCCTGGATCAAGAGGCTTCCTGGTTAATATTTGTTTTGTGCAGCAAACTGGGAGTTGCATTTTTGAGTTACTTGTAGACTTGTATAGTTTAGGTCAGAAACTGTACAAAAGATTCGAAATGCGCTCGTTAGCATTTAGTTAGCATTCTCTATGGGATTTTACATATACTTGTTAACATTACTAACCTTTGGATTACAGAGTATCAGTGGGGTTTGAAAACAGAGCGCCTTGTTCGGTAGAATATCCCGGTATGTCACAAGGTCCGTATGATGATCTGGGTACCGCCCAAGCCTAGTGCTGATCTCATTTACATATTTCACTAGATATATCAATAACATTTAAATGGCATGCCGTTGCCTGAAAAAAATCAAATGCATAAAATGAAAAAGCAAGCTTAATGTATGCAAGATTCGAACTCTTGAAGTACGAGTCAAGTGGGTAAATCCTCTACACCGCAATACTATCTCTGCATTAATGTGCAGGTGACTATAGCTGGTCAGTGGTACTATAGCTGGTCAGTGGTACTATAGCTGGTGGTAATATAGCTGGTCAGTGGTACTATAGCTGGTGGTAATATAGCTGGTCAGTGGTACTATAGCTGGTCAGTGGTACTATAGCTGGTCAGTGGTACTATAGCTGGTCAGTGGTACTATAGCTGGTCAGTGGTACTATAGCTGGTGGTACTATAGCTGGTCAGTGGTACTATAGCTGGTCAGTGGTACTATAGCTGGTCAGTGGTACTATAGCTGGTCAGTGGTACTATAGCTGGTCAGTGGTACTATAGCTGGTCAGTGGTACTATAGCTGGTCAGTGGTAATATAGCTGGTCAGTGGTAATATAGCTGGTCAGTGGTAATATAGCTGGTCAGTGGTACTATAGCTGGTGGTACTATAGCTGGTGGTACTATAGCTGGTGGTACTATAGCTGGTGGTACTATAGCTGGTCAGTGGTACTATAGCTGGTCAGTGGTACTATAGCTGGTCAGTGGTACTATAGCTGGTCAGTGGTACTATAGCTGGTCAGTGGTACTATAGCTGGTCAGTGGTAATATAGCTGGTCAGTGGTAATATAGCTGGTCAGTGGTAATATAGCTGGTGGTACTATAGCTGGTCAGTGGTACTATAGCTGGTCAGTGGTAATATAGCTGGTCAGTGGTAATATAGCTGGTCAGTGGTAATATAGCTGGTCAGTGGTACTATAGCTGGTGGTAATATAGCTGGTCAGTGGTACTATAGCTGGTCAGTGGTACTATAGCTGGTCAGTGGTACTATAGCTGGTCAGTGGTACTATAGCTGGTCAGTGGTACTATAGCTGGTCAGTGGTAATATAGCTGGTCAGTGGTACTATAGCTGGTCAGTGGTAATATAGCTGGTGGTAATATAGCTGGTGGTAATATAGCTGGTCAGTGGTACTATAGCTGGTGGTAATATAGCTGGTCAGTGGTACTATAGCTGGTCAGTGGTACTATAGCTGGTCAGTGGTACTATAGCTGGTCAGTGGTACTATAGCTGGTGGTACTATAGCTGGTGGTACTATAGCTGGTCAGTGGTACTATAGCTGGTCAGTGGTACTATAGCTGGTGGTACTATAGCTGGTCAGTGGTACTATAGCTGGTCAGTGGTACTATAGCTGGTCAGTGGTACTATAGCTGGTCAGTGGTACTATAGCTGGTCAGTGGTACTATAGCTGGTGGTACTATAGCTGGTCAGTGGTACTATAGCTGGTGGTAATATAGCTGGTCAGTGGTACTATAGCTGGTCAGTGGTACTATAGCTGGTCAGTGGTACTATAGCTGGTCAGTGGTACTATAGCTGGTCAGTGGTACTATAGCTGGTCAGTGGTACTATAGCTGGTCAGTGGTACTATAGCTGGTCAGTGGTACTATAGCTGGTCAGTGGTACTATAGCTGGTCAGTGGTACTATAGCTGGTCAGTGGTAATATAGCTGGTCAGTGGTAATATAGCTGGTGGTACTATAGCTGGTCAGTGGTACTATAGCTGGTCAGTGGTAATATAGCTGGTGGTACTATAGCTGGTCAGTGGTAATATAGCTGGTCAGTGGTAATATAGCTGGTCAGTGGTACTATAGCTGGTGGTAATATAGCTGGTCAGTGGTACTATAGCTGGTCAGTGGTACTATAGCTGGTCAGTGGTACTATAGCTGGTCAGTGGTACTATAGCTGGTGGTACTATAGCTGGTCAGTGGTACTATAGCTGGTCAGTGGTACTATAGCTGGTCAGTGGTACTATAGCTGGTCAGTGGTACTATAGCTGGTCAGTGGTACTATAGCTGGTCAGTGGTACTATAGCTGGTCAGTGGTACTATAGCTGGTCAGTGGTACTATAGCTGGTCAGTGGTACTATAGCTGGTCAGTGGTACTATAGCTGGTCAGTGGTACTATAGCTGGTCAGTGGTACTATAGCTGGTGGTACTATAGCTGGTCAGTGGTACTATAGCTGGTCAGTGGTACTATAGCTGGTCAGTGGTACTATAGCTGGTCAGTGGTACTATAGCTGGTCAGTGGTAATATAGCTGGTCAGTGGTACTATAGCTGGTCAGTGGTAATATAGCTGGTCAGTGGTAATATAGCTGGTCAGTGGTAATATAGCTGGTGGTACTATAGCTGGTCAGTGGTACTATAGCTGGTCAGTGGTAATATAGCTGGTCAGTGGTAATATAGCTGGTCAGTGGTACTATAGCTGGTGGTAATATAGCTGGTCAGTGGTACTATAGCTGGTCAGTGGTACTATAGCTGGTCAGTGGTACTATAGCTGGTGGTAATATAGCTGGTCAGTGGTACTATAGCTGGTCAGTGGTACTATAGCTGGTGGTAATATAGCTGGTCAGTGGTACTATAGCTGGTCAGTGGTACTATAGCTGGTCAGTGGTACTATAGCTGGTGGTAATATAGCTGGTCAGTGGTACTATAGCTGGTGGTAATATAGCTGGTCAGTGGTACTATAGCTGGTCAGTGGTACTATAGCTGGTCAGTGGTACTATAGCTGGTCAGTGGTACTATAGCTGGTCAGTGGTACTATAGCTGGTCAGTGGTACTATAGCTGGTCAGTGGTACTATAGCTGGTCAGTGGTACTATAGCTGGTCAGTGGTACTATAGCTGGTCAGTGGTACTATAGCTGGTCAGTGGTACTATAGCTGGTCAGTGGTACTATAGCTGGTGGTAATATAGCTGGTCAGTGGTACTATAGCTGGTCAGTGGTACTATAGCTGGTCAGTGGTACTATAGCTGGTCAGTGGTAATATAGCTGGTCAGTGGTAATATAGCTGGTCAGTGGTAATATAGCTGGTCAGTGGTACTATAGCTGGTGGTACTATAGCTGGTCAGTGGTACTATAGCTGGTCAGTGGTACTATAGCTGGTCAGTGGTACTATAGCTGGTCAGTGGTACTATAGCTGGTCAGTGGTACTATAGCTGGTCAGTGGTAATATAGCTGGTCAGTGGTAATATAGCTGGTCAGTGGTACTATAGCTGGTCAGTGGTACTATAGCTGGTCAGTGGTAATATAGCTGGTCAGTGGTAATATAGCTGGTGGTACTATAGCTGGTCAGTGGTAATATAGCTGGTGGTACTATAGCTGGTCAGTGGTAATATAGCTGGTCAGTGGTAATATAGCTGGTCAGTGGTAATATAGCTGGTCAGTGGTACTATAGCTGGTGGTACTATAGCTGGTCAGTGGTACTATAGCTGGTCAGTGGTACTATAGCTGGTCAGTGGTACTATAGCTGGTGGTAATATAGCTGGTCAGTGGTACTATAGCTGGTCAGTGGTACTATAGCTGGTCAGTGGTACTATAGCTGGTGGTAATATAGCTGGTCAGTGGTACTATAGCTGGTCAGTGGTACTATAGCTGGTGGTAATATAGCTGGTCAGTGGTACTATAGCTGGTCAGTGGTACTATAGCTGGTCAGTGGTACTATAGCTGGTGGTAATATAGCTGGTCAGTGGTACTATAGCTGGTGGTAATATAGCTGGTCAGTGGTACTATAGCTGGTCAGTGGTACTATAGCTGGTGGTAATATAGCTGGTCAGTGGTACTATAGCTGGTCAGTGGTACTATAGCTGGTCAGTGGTACTATAGCTGGTCAGTGGTACTATAGCTGGTCAGTGGTACTATAGCTGGTCAGTGGTACTATAGCTGGTCAGTGGTACTATAGCTGGTTAGTGGTAATATAGCTGGTCAGTGGTACTATAGCTGGTGGTACTATAGCTGGTCAGTGGTACTATAGCTGGTGGTAATATAGCTGGTCAGTGGTACTATAGCTGGTGGTACTATAGCTGGTCAGTGGTACTATAGCTGGTCAGTGGTACTATAGCTGGTCAGTGGTACTATAGCTGGTGGTAATATAGCTGGTCAGTGGTACTATAGCTGGTCAGTGGTACTATAGCTGGTCAGTGGTAATATAGCTGGTCAGTGGTAATATAGCTGGTGGTACTATAGCTGGTCAGTGGTACTATAGCTGGTCAGTGGTAATATAGCTGGTGGTACTATAGCTGGTCAGTGGTACTATAGCTGGTCAGTGGTAATATAGCTGGTCAGTGGTAATATAGCTGGTCAGTGGTACTATAGCTGGTCAGTGGTACTATAGCTGGTGGTAATATAGCTGGTCAGTGGTACTATAGCTGGTCAGTGGTACTATAGCTGGTCAGTGGTAATATAGCTGGTCAGTGGTACTATAGCTGGTCAGTGGTACTATAGCTGGTCAGTGGTACTATAGCTGGTCAGTGGTACTATAGCTGGTCAGTGGTACTATAGCTGGTCAGTGGTACTATAGCTGGTGGTAATATAGCTGGTCAGTGGTACTATAGCTGGTCAGTGGTACTATAGCTGGTGGTAATATAGCTGGTCAGTGGTACTATAGCTGGTCAGTGGTAATATAGCTGGTCAGTGGTAATATAGCTGGTGGTAATATAGCTGGTCAGTGGTACTATAGCTGGTGGTAATATAGCTGGTCAGTGGTACTATAGCTGGTCAGTGGTACTATAGCTGGTGGTAATATAGCTGGTCAGTGGTACTATAGCTGGTCAGTGGTACTATAGCTGGTCAGTGGTACTATAGCTGGTCAGTGGTACTATAGCTGGTGGTAATATAGCTGGTCAGTGGTACTATAGCTGGTCAGTGGTAATATAGCTGGTGGTAATATAGCTGGTCAGTGGTACTATAGCTGGTCAGTGGTACTATAGCTGGTGGTAATATAGCTGGTCAGTGGTACTATAGCTGGTCAGTGGTACTATAGCTGGTGGTAATATAGCTGGTCAGTGGTACTATAGCTGGTCAGTGGTACTATAGCTGGTGGTAATATAGCTGGTCAGTGGTACTATAGCTGGTCAGTGGTAATATAGCTGGTCAGTGGTAATATAGCTGGTGGTAATATAGCTGGTCAGTGGTACTATAGCTGGTGGTAATATAGCTGGTCAGTGGTACTATAGCTGGTCAGTGGTACTATAGCTGGTGGTAATATAGCTGGTCAGTGGTACTATAGCTGGTCAGTGGTACTATAGCTGGTGGTAATATAGCTGGTCAGTGGTACTATAGCTGGTCAGTGGTACTATAGCTGGTCAGTGGTACTATAGCTGGTCAGTGGTACTATAGCTGGTGGTAATATAGCTGGTCAGTGGTACTATAGCTGGTCAGTGGTACTATAGCTGGTCAGTGGTACTATAGCCGGTCAGTGGTACTATAGCTGGTCAGTGGTACTATAGCTGGTCAGTGGTACTATAGCTGGTCAGTGGTAATATAGCTGGTCAGTGGTAATATAGCTGGTCAGTGGTACTATAGCTGGTCAGTGGTAATATAGCTGGTCAGTGGTACTATAGCTGGTGGTAATATAGCTGGTCAGTGGTACTATAGCTGGTCAGTGGTACTATAGCTGGTGGTAATATAGCTGGTCAGTGGTACTATAGCTGGTCAGTGGTAATATAGCTGGTCAGTGGTAATATAGCTGGTGGTAATATAGCTGGTCAGTGGTACTATAGCTGGTGGTAATATAGCTGGTCAGTGGTACTATAGCTGGTCAGTGGTACTATAGCTGGTGGTAATATAGCTGGTCAGTGGTACTATAGCTGGTCAGTGGTACTATAGCTGGTCAGTGGTAATATAGCTGGTCAGTGGTAATATAGCTGGTGGTACTATAGCTGGTCAGTGGTAATATAGCTGGTGGTAATATAGCTGGTCAGTGGTACTATAGCTGGTCAGTGGTAATATAGCTGGTCAGTGTTACTATAACTGGTCAGTGGTACTATAGCTGGTGGTAATATAGCTGGTCAGTGGTAATATAGCTGGTCAGTGGTACTATAGCTGGTTGTAATTTAGCTGGTCAGTGGTACTATAGCTGGTGGTAATATAGCTGGTCAGTGGTAATATAGCTGGTCAGTGGTACTATAGCTGGTCAGTGGTACTATAGCTGGTGGTAATATAGCTGGTCAGTGGTACTATAGCTGGTGGTAATATAGCTGGTCAGTGGTACTATAGCTGGTCAGTGGTACTATAGCTGGTGGTAATATAGCTGGTCAGTGGTACTATAGCTGGTCAGTGGTACTATAGCTGGTGGTACTATAGCTGGTCAGTGGTACTATAGCTGGTGGTACTATAGCTGGTCAGTGGTACTATAGCTGGTGTTAATATAGCTGGTCAGTGGTACTATAGCTGGTCAGTGGTAATATAGCTGGTCAGTGGTACTATAGCTGGTCAGTGGTAATATAGCTGGTCAGTGGTACTATAGCTGGTGGTACTATAGCTGGTGGTAATATAGCTGGTCAGTGGTACTATAGCTGGTGGTAATATAGCTGGTCAGTGGTACTATAGCTGGTCAGTGGTAATATAGCTGGTCAGTGGTAATATAGCTGGTCAGTGGTACTATAGCTGGTCAGTGGTAATATAGCTGGTCAGTGGTACTATAGCTGGTCAGTGGTACTATAGCTGGTCAGTGGTACTATAGCTGGTCAGTGGTAATATAGCTGGTCAGTGGTACTATAGCTGGTCAGTGGTACTATAGCTGGTCAGTGGTAATATAGCTGGTCAGTGGTACTATAGCTGGTCAGTGGTACTATAGCTGGTCAGTGGTAATATAGCTGGTCAGTGTTAATATAGCTGGTCAGTGGTACTATAGCTGGTCAGTGGTACTATAGCTGGTCAGTGGTACTATAGCTGGTCAGTGGTACTATAGCTGGTCAGTGGTACTATAGCTGGTCAGTGGTACTATAGCTGGTCAGTGGTAATATAGCTGGTGGTACTATAGCTGGTCAGTGGTACTATAGCTGGTCAGTGGTAATATAGCTGGTCAGTGGTAATATAGCTGGTCAGTGGTAATATAGCTGGTCAGTGGTAATATAGCTGGTCAGTGGTAATATAGCTGGTCAGTGGTAATATAGCTGGTCAGTGGTACTATAGCTGGTCAGTGGTACTATAGCTGGTCAGTGGTACTATAGCTGGTCAGTGGTACTATAGCTGGTCAGTGGTACTATAGCTGGTGGTAATATAGCTGGTGGTAATATAGCTGGTGGTAATATAGCTGGTCAGTGGTAATATAGCTGGTCAGTGGTACTATAGCTGGTCAGTGGTACTATAGCTGGTCAGTGGTACTATAGCTGGTGGTAAGATAGCTGGTCACTGGTAATATAGCTGGTCACTGGTAATATAGCTGGTCACTGGTAATATAGCTGGTCAGTGGTACTATAGCTGGTCAGTGGTACTATAGCTGGCGGTAATATAGCTGGTCAGTGGTAATATAGCTGGTCAGTGGTACTATAGCTGGTCAGTGGTAATATAGCTGGTCAGTGGTACTATAGCTGGTCAGTGGTACTATAGCTGGTCAGTGGTACTATAGCTGGTCAGTGGTAATATAGCTGGTCAGTGGTACTATAGCTGGTCAGTGGTACTATAGCTGGTCAGTGGTAATATAGCTGGTCAGTGGTACTATAGCTGGTCAGTGGTACTATAGCTGGTCAGTGGTAATATAGCTGGTCAGTGGTAATATAGCTGGTCAGTGGTACTATAGCTGGTCAGTGGTACTATAGCTGGTCAGTGGTACTATAGCTGGTCAGTGGTACTATAGCTGGTCAGTGGTACTATAGCTGGTCAGTGGTACTATAGCTGGTCAGTGGTAATATAGCTGGTGGTACTATAGCTGGTCAGTGGTACTATAGCTGGTCAGTGGTAATATAGCTGGTCAGTGGTAATATAGCTGGTCAGTGGTAATATAGCTGGTCAGTGGTAATATAGCTGGTCAGTGGTAATATAGCTGGTCAGTGGTACTATAGCTGGTCAGTGGTACTATAGCTGGTCAGTGGTACTATAGCTGGTCAGTGGTACTATAGCTGGTCAGTGGTACTATAGCTGGTGGTAATATAGCTGGTGGTAATATAGCTGGTGGTAATATAGCTGGTCAGTGGTAATATAGCTGGTCAGTGGTACTATAGCTGGTCAGTGGTACTATAGCTGGTCAGTGGTACTATAGCTGGTGGTAAGATAGCTGGTCACTGGTAATATAGCTGGTCACTGGTAATATAGCTGGTCACTGGTAATATAGCTGGTCAGTGGTACTATAGCTGGTCAGTGGTACTATAGCTGGCGGTAATATAGCTGGTCAGTGGTAATATAGCTGGTCAGTGGTACTATAGCTGGTCAGTGGTACTATAGCTGGTGGTAATATAGCTGGTCAGTGGTACTATAGCTGGTCAGTGGTACTATAGCTGGTCAGTGGTAATATAGCTGGTCAGTGGTACTATAGCTGGTCAGTGGTACTATAGCTGGTCAGTGGTAATATAGCTGGTCAGTGGTAATATAGCTGGTCAGTGGTAATATAGCTGGTCAGTGGTACTATAGCTGGTCAGTGGTAATATAGCTGGTCAGTGGTACTATAGCTGGTCAGTGGTACTATAGCTGGTGGTACTATAGCTGGTCAGTGGTACTATAGCTGGTCAGTGGTAATATAGCTGGTGGTACTATAGCTGGTCAGTGGTACTATAGCTGGTCAGTGGTAATATAGCTGGTGGTACTATAGCTGGTCAGTGGTAATATAGCTGGTCAGTGGTAATATAGCTGGTCAGTGGTAATATAGCTGGTCAGTGGTACTATAGCTGGTCAGTGGTACTATAGCTGGTCAGTGGTACTATAGCTGGTCAGTGGTACTATAGCTGGTCAGTGGTACTATAGCTGGTCAGTGGTACTATAGCTGGTGGTAATATAGCTGGTCAGTGGTACTATAGCTGGTCAGTGGTACTATAGCTGGTGGTAATATAGCTGGTCAGTGGTACTATAGCTGGTCAGTGGTACTATAGCTGGTGGTAATATAGCTGGTCAGTGGTACTATAGCTGGTCAGTGGTAATATAGCTGGTCAGTGGTACTATAGCTGGTGGTAATATAGCTGGTCAGTGGTACTATAGCTGGTGGTAATATAGCTGGTCAGTGGTACTATAGCTGGTCAGTGGTACTATAGCTGGTGGTAATATAGCTGGTCAGTGGTACTATAGCTGGTCAGTGGTACTATAGCTGGTCAGTGGTACTATAGCTGGTCAGTGTTACTATAGCTGGTCAGTGGTACTATAGCTGGTCAGTGGTACTATAGCTGGTCAGTGGTACTATAGCTGGTGGTAATATAGCTGGTCAGTGGTACTATAGCTGGTCATTGGTACTATAGCTGGTCAGTGGTAATATAGCTGGTCAGTGGTAATATAGCTGGTGGTACTATAGCTGGTCAGTGGTACTATAGCTGGTCAGTGGTAATATAGCTGGTCAGTGGTAATATAGCTGGTCAGTGGTACTATAGCTGGTCAGTGGTACTATAGCTGGTCAGTGGTACTATAGCTGGTCAGTGGTACTATAGCTGGTGGTAATATAGCTGGTCAGTGGTACTATAGCTGGTCAGTGGTAATATAGCTGGTGGTAATATAGCTGGTCAGTGGTACTATAGCTGGTCAGTGGTACTATAGCTGGTGGTAATATAGCTGGTCAGTGGTACTATAGCTGGTCAGTGGTACTATAGCTGGTGGTAATATAGCTGGTCAGTGGTACTATAGCTGGTCAGTGGTACTATAGCTGGTGGTAATATAGCTGGTCAGTGGTACTATAGCTGGTCAGTGGTAATATAGCTGGTCAGTGGTACTATAGCTGGTGGTAATATAGCTGGTCAGTGGTACTATAGCTGGTCAGTGGTACTATAGCTGGTCAGTGGTAATATAGCTGGTCAGTGGTAATATAGCTGGTCAGTGGTAATATAGCTGGTCAGTGGTACTATAGCTGGTCAGTGGTACTATAGCTGGTCAGTGGTAATATAGCTGGTCAGTGGTAATATAGCTGGTCAGTGGTACTATAGCTGGTCAGTGGTACTATAGCTGGTCAGTGGTACTATAGCTGGTGGTACTATAGCTGGTCAGTGGTACTATAGCTGGTCAGTGGTACTATAGCTGGTCAGTGGTACTATAGCTGGTCAGTGGTACTATAGCTGGTCAGTGGTAATATAGCTGGTCAGTGGTACTATAGCTGGTCAGTGGTACTATAGCTGGTCAGTGGTAATATAGCTGGTCAGTGGTAATATAGCTGGTCAGTGGTAATATAGCTGGTCAGTGGTAATATAGCTGGTCAGTGGTAATATAGCTGGTCAGTGGTACTATAGCTGGTCAGTGGTACTATAGCTGGTCAGTGGTACTATAGCTGGTCAGTGGTACTATAGCTGGTCAGTGGTACTATAGCTGGTGGTAATATAGCTGGTGGTAATATAGCTGGTGGTAATATAGCTGGTCAGTGGTAATATAGCTGGTCAGTGGTACTATAGCTGGTCAGTGGTACTATAGCTGGTCAGTGGTACTATAGCTGGTGGTAAGATAGCTGGTCACTGGTAATATAGCTGGTCACTGGTAATATAGCTGGTCACTGGTAATATAGCTGGTCAGTGGTACTATAGCTGGTCAGTGGTACTATAGCTGGCGGTAATATAGCTGGTCAGTGGTAATATAGCTGGTCAGTGGTACTATAGCTGGTCAGTGGTACTATAGCTGGTGGTAATATAGCTGGTCAGTGGTACTATAGCTGGTCAGTGGTACTATAGCTGGTCAGTGGTAATATAGCTGGTCAGTGGTAATATAGCTGGTCAGTGGTACTATAGCTGGTCAGTGGTACTATAGCTGGTCAGTGGTAATATAGCTGGTCAGTGGTAATATAGCTGGTCAGTGGTAATATAGCTGGTCAGTGGTACTATAGCTGGTCAGTGGTACTATAGCTGGCTGGTAATATAGCTGGTCAGTGGTAATATAGCTGGTCAGTGGTACTATAGCTGGTCAGTGGTACTATAGCTGGTGGTAATATAGCTGGTCAGTGGTACTATAGCTGGTCAGTGGTACTATAGCTGGTCAGTGGTAATATAGCTGGTCAGTGGTAATATAGCTGGTCAGTGGTACTATAGCTGGTCAGTGGTACTATAGCTGGTCAGTGGTAATATAGCTGGTCAGTGGTAATATAGCTGGTCAGTGGTAATATAGCTGGTCAGTGGTACTATAGCTGGTCAGTGGTAATATAGCTGGTCAGTGGTACTATAGCTGGTCAGTGGTACTATAGCTGGTGGTACTATAGCTGGTCAGTGGTACTATAGCTGGTCAGTGGTAATATAGCTGGTGGTACTATAGCTGGTCAGTGGTACTATAGCTGGTCAGTGGTAATATAGCTGGTGGTACTATAGCTGGTCAGTGGTAATATAGCTGGTCAGTGGTAATATAGCTGGTCAGTGGTACTATAGCTGGTCAGTGGTACTATAGCTGGTCAGTGGTACTATAGCTGGTCAGTGGTAATATAGCTGGTCAGTGGTAATATAGCTGGTCAGTGGTACTATAGCTGGTCAGTGGTACTATAGCTGGTCAGTGGTACTATAGCTGGTCAGTGGTACTATAGCTGGTCAGTGGTACTATAGCTGGTCAGTGGTACTATAGCTGGTGGTAATATAGCTGGTCAGTGGTACTATAGCTGGTCAGTGGTACTATAGCTGGTGGTAATATAGCTGGTCAGTGGTACTATAGCTGGTCAGTGGTACTATAGCTGGTGGGTAATATAGCTGGTCAGTGGTACTATAGCTGGTCAGTGGTAATATAGCTGGTCAGTGGTACTATAGCTGGTGGTAATATAGCTGGTCAGTGGTACTATAGCTGGTGGTAATATAGCTGGTCAGTGGTACTATAGCTGGTCAGTGGTACTATAGCTGGTGGTAATATAGCTGGTCAGTGGTACTATAGCTGGTCAGTGGTACTATAGCTGGTCAGTGGTACTATAGCTGGTCAGTGGTACTATAGCTGGTCAGTGGTACTATAGCTGGTCAGTGGTACTATAGCTGGTCAGTGGTACTATAGCTGGTGGTAATATAGCTGGTCAGTGGTACTATAGCTGGTCAGTGGTACTATAGCTGGTCAGTGGTAATATAGCTGGTCAGTGGTAATATAGCTGGTGGTACTATAGCTGGTCAGTGGTACTATAGCTGGTCAGTGGTACTATAGCTGGTCAGTGGTAATATAGCTGGTCAGTGGTACTATAGCTGGTCAGTGGTACTATAGCTGGTCAGTGGTACTATAGCTGGTCAGTGGTACTATAGCTGGTGGTAATATAGCTGGTCAGTGGTACTATAGCTGGTCAGTGGTACTATAGCTGGTGGTAATATAGCTGGTCAGTGGTACTATAGCTGGTCAGTGGTACTATAGCTGGTGGTAATATAGCTGGTCAGTGGTACTATAGCTGGTCAGTGGTACTATAGCTGGTGGTAATATAGCTGGTCAGTGGTACTATAGCTGGTCAGTGGTACTATAGCTGGTGGTACTATAGCTGGTCAGTGGTACTATAGCTGGTCAGTGGTAATATAGCTGGTCAGTGGTACTATAGCTGGTGGTAATATAGCTGGTCAGTGGTACTATAGCTGGTCAGTGGTACTATAGCTGGTCAGTGGTACTATAGCTGGTCAGTGGTACTATAGCTGGTCAGTGGTAATATAGCTGGTCAGTGGTAATATAGCTGGTCAGTGGTACTATAGCTGGTCAGTGGTACTATAGCTGGTCAGTGGTACTATAGCTGGTCAGTGGTAATATAGCTGGTCAGTGGTACTATAGCTGGTCAGTGGTACTATAGCTGGTCAGTGGTACTATAGCTGGTCAGTGGTACTATAGCTGGTCAGTGGTAATATAGCTGGTCAGTGGTACTATAGCTGGTCAGTGGTAATATAGCTGGTCAGTGGTACTATAGCTGGTCAGTGGTACTATAGCTGGTCAGTGGTAATATAGCTGGTCAGTGGTAATATAGCTGGTCAGTGGTAATATAGCTGGTCAGTGGTACTATAGCTGGTCAGTGGTAATATAGCTGGTCAGTGGTACTATAGCTGGTCAGTGGTACTATAGCTGGTCAGTGGTACTATAGCTGGTCAGTGGTACTATAGCTGGTCAGTGGTACTATAGCTGTTGGTAATATAGCTGGTGGTAATATAGCTGGTGGTAATATAGCTGGTCAGTGGTACTATAGCTGGTCAGTGGTACTATAGCTGGTCAGTGGTACTATAGCTGGTCAGTGGTACTATAGCTGGTGGTAATATAGCTGGTCAGTGGTAATATAGCTGGTCAGTGGTAATATAGCTGGTCAGTGGTAATATAGCTGGTCAGTGGTACTATAGCTGGTCAGTGGTACTATAGCTGGCTGGTAATATAGCTGGTCAGTGGTAATATAGCTGGTCAGTGGTACTATAGCTGGTCAGTGGTACTATAGCTGGTGGTAATATAGCTGGTCAGTGGTACTATAGCTGGTCAGTGGTACTATAGCTGGTCAGTGGTAATATAGCTGGTCAGTGGTAATATAGCTGGTCAGTGGTACTATAGCTGGTCAGTGGTACTATAGCTGGTCAGTGGTAATATAGCTGGTCAGTGGTAATATAGCTGGTCAGTGGTAATATAGCTGGTCAGTGGTACTATAGCTGGTCAGTGGTACTATAGCTGGTCAGTGGTACTATAGCTGGTCAGTGGTACTATAGCTGGTGGTACTATAGCTGGTCAGTGGTACTATAGCTGGTCAGTGGTAATATAGCTGGTGGTACTATAGCTGGTCAGTGGTACTATAGCTGGTCAGTGGTAATATAGCTGGTGGTACTATAGCTGGTCAGTGGTAATATAGCTGGTCAGTGGTAATATAGCTGGTCAGTGGTAATATAGCTGGTCAGTGGTACTATAGCTGGTCAGTGGTACTATAGCTGGTCAGTGGTACTATAGCTGGTCAGTGGTACTATAGCTGGTGGTAATATAGCTGGTCAGTGGTACTATAGCTGGTCAGTGGTACTATAGCTGGTGGTAATATAGCTGGTCAGTGGTACTATAGCTGGTCAGTGGTACTATAGCTGGTGGTAATATAGCTGGTCAGTGGTACTATAGCTGGTCAGTGGTACTATAGCTGGTGGTAATATAGCTGGTCAGTGGTACTATAGCTGGTCAGTGGTACTATAGCTGGTCAGTGGTACTATAGCTGGTCAGTGGTACTATAGCTGGTCAGTGGTACTATAGCTGGTCAGTGGTACTATAGCTGGTCAGTGGTACTATAGCTGGTGGTAATATAGCTGGTCAGTGGTACTATAGCTGGTCAGTGGTACTATAGCTGGTCAGTGGTAATATAGCTGGTCAGTGGTAATATAGCTGGTGGTACTATAGCTGGTCAGTGGTACTATAGCTGGTCAGTGGTACTATAGCTGGTCAGTGGTAATATAGCTGGTCAGTGGTACTATAGCTGGTCAGTGGTACTATAGCTGGTGGTAATATAGCTGGTCAGTGGTACTATAGCTGGTCAGTGGTACTATAGCTGGTCAGTGGTAATATAGCTGGTCAGTGGTAATATAGCTGGTGGTACTATAGCTGGTCAGTGGTACTATAGCTGGTCAGTGGTAATATAGCTGGTCAGTGGTACTATAGCTGGTCAGTGGTACTATAGCTGGTCAGTGGTACTATAGCTGGTGGTAATATAGCTGGTCAGTGGTACTATAGCTGGTGGTACTATAGCTGGTCAGTGGTACTATAGCTGGTCAGTGGTAATATAGCTGGTGGTAATATAGCTGGTCAGTGGTACTATAGCTGGTCAGTGGTACTATAGCTGGTGGTAATATAGCTGGTCAGTGGTACTATAGCTGGTCAGTGGTACTATAGCTGGTGGTAATATAGCTGGTCAGTGGTACTATAGCTGGTCAGTGGTACTATAGCTGGTGGTAATATAGCTGGTCAGTGGTACTATAGCTGGTCAGTGGTAATATAGCTGGTCAGTGGTACTATAGCTGGTGGTAATATAGCTGGTCAGTGGTACTATAGCTGGTCAGTGGTACTATAGCTGGTGGTAATATAGCTGGTCAGTGGTACTATAGCTGGTCAGTGGTACTATAGCTGGTCAGTGGTACTATAGCTGGTCAGTGGTACTATAGCTGGTCAGTGGTACTATAGCTGGTCAGTGGTACTATAGCTGGTCAGTGGTACTATAGCTGGTCAGTGGTACTATAGCTGGTCAGTGGTACTATAGCTGGTGGTAATATAGCTGGTCAGTGGTACTATAGCTGGTCAGTGGTACTATAGCTGGTCAGTGGTACTATAGCTGGTCAGTGGTACTATAGCTGGTCAGTGGTACTATAGCTGGTCAGTGGTACTATAGCTGGTCAGTGGTACTATAGCTGGTCAGTGGTACTATAGCTGGTCAGTGGTAATATAGCTGGTCAGTGGTACTATAGCTGGTCAGTGGTACTATAGCTGGTCAGTGGTACTATAGCTGGTCAGTGGTAATATAGCTGGTCAGTGGTACTATAGCTGGTCAGTGGTACTATAGCTGGTGGTACTATAGCTGGTCAGTGGTACTATAGCTGGTCAGTGGTACTATAGCTGGTCAGTGGTACTATAGCTGGTCAGTGGTACTATAGCTGGTCAGTGGTAATATAGCTGGTCAGTGGTACTATAGCTGGTCAGTGGTACTATAGCTGGTCAGTGGTACTATAGCTGGTCAGTGGTAATATAGCTGGTGGTACTATAGCTGGTCAGTGGTACTATAGCTGGTCAGTGGTAATATAGCTGATGGTACTATAGCTGGTCAGTGGTAATATAGCTGGTGGTACTATAGCTGGTCAGTGGTAATATAGCTGGTGGTAATATAGCTGGTCAGTGGTACTATAGCTGGTCAGTGGTAATATAGCTGGTCAGTGGTACTATAGCTGGTCAGTGGTAATATAGCTGGTGGTACTATAGCTGGTCAGTGGTACTATAGCTGGTCAGTGGTACTATAGCTGGTCAGTGGTAATATAGCTGGTCAGTGGTAATATAGCTGGTCAGTGGTACTATAGCTGGTCAGTGGTACTATAGCTGGTGGTAATATAGCTGGTCAGTGGTACTATAGCTGGTCAGTGGTACTATAGCTGGTGGTAATATAGCTGGTCAGTGGTACTATAGCTGGTCAGTGGTAATATAGCTGGTCAGTGGTACTATAGCTGGTGGTAATATAGCTGGTCAGTGGTAATATAGCTGGTCAGTGGTACTATAGCTGGTCAGTGGTACTATAGCTGGTGGTAATATAGCTGGTCAGTGGTACTATAGCTGGTGGTAATATAGCTGGTCAGTGGTACTATAGCTGGTCAGTGGTAATATAGCTGGTCAGTGGTACTATAGCTGGTCAGTGGTACTATAGCTGGTGGTAATATAGCTGGTCAGTGGTACTATAGCTGGTCAGTGGTACTATAGCTGGTGGTAATATAGCTGGTCAGTGGTACTATAGCTGGTCAGTGGTACTATAGCTGGTGTTAATATAGCTGGTCAGTGGTACTGTAGCTGGTCAGTGGTAATATAGCTGGTCAGTGGTACTATAGCTGGTCAGTGGTAATATAGCTGGTCAGTGGTACTATAGCTGGTGGTACTATAGCTGGTGGTACTATAGCTGGTGGTACTATAGCTGGTGGTAATATAGCTGGTCAGTGGTACTATAGCTGGTGGTACAATAGCTGGTCAGTGGTACTATAGCTGGTCAGTGGTAATATAGCTGGTCAGTGGTAATATAGCTGGTCAGTGGTAATATAGCTGGTCAGTGGTAATATAGCTGGTCAGTGGTACTATAGCTGGTCAGTGGTACTATAGCTGGTCAGTGGTACTATAGCTGGTCAGTGGTACTATAGCTGGTCAGTGGTACTATAGCTGGTCAGTGGTACTATAGCTGGTCAGTGGTACTATAGCTGGTGGTAATATAGCTGGTGGTAATATAGCTGGTCAGTGGTAATATAGCTGGTCAGTGGTACTATAGCTGGTCAGTGGTACTATAGCTGGTCAGTGGTACTATAGCTGGTGGTAATATAGCTGGTCAGTGGTAATATAGCTGGTCAGTGGTAATATAGCTGGTCAGTGGTAATATAGCTGGTCAGTGGTACTATAGCTGGTCAGTGGTAATATAGCTGGTCAGTGGTAATATAGCTGGTCAGTGGTAATATAGCTGGTCAGTGGTACTATAGCTGGTCAGTGGTACTATAGCTGGTCAGTGGTACTATAGCTGGTCAGTGGTACTATAGCTGGTGGTAATATAGCTGGTCAGTGGTACTATAGCTGGTCAGTGGTACTATAGCTGGTCAGTGGTACTATAGCTGGTCAGTGGTAATATAGCTGGTCAGTGGTAATATAGCTGGTCAGTGGTACTATAGCTGGTCAGTGGTACTATAGCTGGTCAGTGGTACTATAGCTGGTGGTACTATAGCTGGTCAGTGGTACTATAGCTGGTCAGTGGTACTATAGCTGGTCAGTGGTACTATAGCTGGTCAGTGGTACTATAGCTGGTCAGTGGTACTATAGCTGGTGGTAATATAGCTGGTCAGTGGTACTATAGCTGGTCAGTGGTACTATAGCTGGTGGTAATATAGCTGGTCAGTGGTACTATAGCTGGTCAGTGGTAATATAGCTGGTCAGTGGTACTATAGCTGGTGGTAATATAGCTGGTCAGTGGTAATATAGCTGGTCAGTGGTACTATAGCTGGTCAGTGGTACTATAGCTGGTGGTAATATAGCTGGTCAGTGGTACTATAGCTGGTGGTAATATAGCTGGTCAGTGGTACTATAGCTGGTCAGTGGTAATATAGCTGGTCAGTGGTAATATAGCTGGTCAGTGGTACTATAGCTGGTGGTAATATAGCTGGTCAGTGGTACTATAGCTGGTCAGTGGTACTATAGCTGGTGGTAATATAGCTGGTCAGTGGTACTATAGCTGGTCAGTGGTACTATAGCTGGTGTTAATATAGCTGGTCAGTGGTACTATAGCTGGTCAGTGGTAATATAGCTGGTCAGTGGTACTATAGCTGGTCAGTGGTAATATAGCTGGTCAGTGGTACTATAGCTGGTGGTACTATAGCTGGTGGTACTATAGCTGGTGGTACTATAGCTGGTGGTAATATAGCTGGTCAGTGGTACTATAGCTGGTGGTACTATAGCTGGTCAGTGGTACTATAGCTGGTCAGTGGTACTATAGCTGGTCAGTGGTACTATAGCTGGTCAGTGGTACTATAGCTGGTCAGTGGTAATATAGCTGGTCAGTGGTAATATAGCTGGTCAGTGGTACTATAGCTGGTCAGTGGTACTATAGCTGGTCAGTGGTACTATAGCTGGTCAGTGGTACTATAGCTGGTCAGTGGTACTATAGCTGGTCAGTGGTACTATAGCTGGTGGTAATATAGCTGGTGGTAATATAGCTGGTCAGTGGTAATATAGCTGGTCAGTGGTACTATAGCTGGTCAGTGGTAATATAGCTGGTCAGTGGTACTATAGCTGGTCAGTGGTACTATAGCTGGTCAGTGGTAATATAGCTGGTCAGTGGTAATATAGCTGGTCAGTGGTAATATAGCTGGTCAGTGGTACTATAGCTGGTCAGTGGTAATATAGCTGGTCAGTGGTACTATAGCTGGTCAGTGGTAATATAGCTGGTCAGTGGTACTATAGCTGGTCAGTGGTACTATAGCTGGTCAGTGGTACTATAGCTGGTCAGTGGTACTATAGCTGGTGGTAATATAGCTGGTCAGTGGTACTATAGCTGGTCAGTGGTACTATAGCTGGTCAGTGGTACTATAGCTGGTCAGTGGTAATATAGCTGGTCAGTGGTAATATAGCTGGTCAGTGGTACTATAGCTGGTCAGTGGTACTATAGCTGGTCAGTGGTACTATAGCTGGTGGTACTATAGCTGGTCAGTGGTACTATAGCTGGTCAGTGGTACTATAGCTGGTCAGTGGTACTATAGCTGGTCAGTGGTACTATAGCTGGTCAGTGGTACTATAGCTGGTCAGTGGTAATATAGCTGGTCAGTGGTACTATAGCTGGTCAGTGGTAATATAGCTGGTGGTACTATAGCTGGTCAGTGGTACTATAGCTGGTCAGTGGTAATATAGCTGGTGGTACTATAGCTGGTCAGTGGTAATATAGCTGGTGGTACTATAGCTGGTCAGTGGTAATATAGCTGGTGGTAATATAGCTGGTCAGTGGTACTATAGCTGGTCAGTGGTAATATAGCTGGTCAGTGGTACTATAGCTGGTCAGTGGTAATATAGCTGGTGGTACTATAGCTGGTCAGTGGTACTATAGCTGGTCAGTGGTACTATAGCTGGTCAGTGGTACTATAGCTGGTCAGTGGTACTATAGCTGGTCAGTGGTAATATAGCTGGTCAGTGGTAATATAGCTGGTCAGTGGTACTATAGCTGGTCAGTGGTACTATAGCTGGTCAGTGGTACTATAGCTGGTCAGTGGTACTATAGCTGGTCAGTGGTACTATAGCTGGTGGTAATATAGCTGGTCAGTGGTACTATAGCTGGTCAGTGTTAATATAGCTGGTGGTAATATAGCTGGTCAGTGGTAATATAGCTGGTCAGTGGTACTATAGCTGGTCAGTGGTACTATAGCTGGTCAGTGGTACTATAGCTGGTGGTACTATAGCTGGTGGTAATATAGCTGGTCAGTGGTACTATAGCTGGTCAGTGGTACTATAGCTGGTCAGTGGTACTATAGCTGGTCAGTGGTACTATAGCTGGTGGTACTATAGCTGGTGGTAATATAGCTGGTCAGTGGTACTATAGCTGGTCAGTGGTACTATAGCTGGTGGTACTATAGCTGGTGGTAATATAGCTGGTCAGTGGTAATATAGCTGGTCAGTGGTACTATAGCTGGTGGTAATATAGCTGGTCAGTGGTACTATAGCTGGTCAGTGGTACTATAGCTGGTGGTAATATAGCTGGTCAGTGGTACTATAGCTGGTCAGTGGTACTATAGCTGGTGGTAATATAGCTGGTCAGTGGTACTATAGCTGGTCAGAGGTAATATAGCTGGTCAGTGGTACTATAGCTGGTGGTACTATAGCTGGTCAGTGGTACTATAGCTGGTCAGTGGTCCTATAGCTGGTCAGTGGTACTATAGCTGGTCAGTGGTACTATAGCTGGTCAGTGGTAATATAGCTGGTCAGTGGTACTATAGCTGGTCAGTGGTAATATAGCTGGTCAGTGGTAATATAGCTGGTGGTACTATAGCTGGTCAGTGGTACTATAGCTGGTCAGTGGTACTATAGCTGGTCAGTGGTAATATAGCTGGTGGTACTATAGCTGGTCAGTGGTAATATAGCTGGTCAGTGGTACTATAGCTGGTGGTAATATAGCTGGTCAGTGGTACTATAGCTGGTCAGTGGTACTATAGCTGGTGGTACTATAGCTGGTCAGTGGTACTATAGCTGGTGGTACTATAGCTGGTCAGTGGTAATATAGCTGGTGGTACTATAGCTGGTCAGTGGTACTATAGCTGGTCAGTGGTACTATAGCTGGTCAGTGGTACTATAGCTGGTGGTACTATAGCTGGTCAGTGGTACTATAGCTGGTGGTACTATAGCTGGTCAGTGGTACTATAGCTGGTGTTAATATAGCTGGTCAGTGGTACTATAGCTGGTCAGTGGTACTATAGCTGGTCAGTGGTACTATAGCTGGTCAGTGGTACTATAGCTGGTCAGTGGTAATATAGCTGGTCAGTGGTACTATAGCTGGTCAGTGGTAATATAGCTGGTCAGTGGTAATATAGCTGGTGGTACTATAGCTGGTGGTACTATAGCTGGTCAGTGGTACTATAGCTGGTCAGTGGTACTATAGCTGGTCAGTGGTAATATAGCTGGTCAGTGGTACTATAGCTGGTGGTACTATAGCTGGTGGTACTATAGCTGGTCAGTGGTAATATAGCTGGTCAGTGGTACTATAGCTGGTCAGTGGTACTATAGCTGGTCAGTGGTAATATAGCTGGTCAGTGTTAATATAGCTGGTCAGTGGTAATATAGCTGGTCAGTGGTAATATAGCTGGTGGTACTATAGCTGGTCAGTGGTACTATAGCTGGTCATTGGTACTATAGCTGGTGGTAATATAGCTGGTCAGTGGTACTATAGCTGGTCATTGGTAATATAGCTGGTCAGTGGTAATATAGCTGGTCAGTGGTAATATAGCTGGTCAGTGGTAATATAGCTGGTCAGTGGTAATATAGCTGGTGGTAATATAGCTGGTCAGTGGTACTATAGCTGGTCAGTGGTACTATAGCTGGTCAGTGGTACTATAGCTGGTCAGTGGTACTATAGCTGGTGGTAATATAGCTGGTGGTAATATAGCTGGTGGTAATATAGCTGGTCAGTGGTAATATAGCTGGTCAGTGGTAATATAGCTGGTCAGTGGTACTATAGCTGGTCAGTGGTACTATAGCTGGTGGTAAGATAGCTGGTCAGTGGTAATATAGCTGGTCAGTGGTAATATAGCTGGTCAGTGGTACTATAGCTGGTCAGTGGTACTATAGCTGGTCAGTGGTACTATAGCTGGTGGTAAGATAGCTGGTCACTGGTAATATAGCTGGTCAGTGGTACTATAGCTGGTCAGTGGTACTATAGCTGGTCAGTGGTACTATAGCTGGCGGTAATATAGCTGGTCAGTGGTAATATAGCTGGTCAGTGGTAATATAGCTGGTCAGTGGTACTATAGCTGGTCAGTGGTAATATAGCTGGTCAGTGGTACTATAGCTGGTCAGTGGTACTATAGCTGGTCAGTGGTACTATAGCTGGTCAGTGGTAATATAGCTGGTCAGTGGTACTATAGCTGGTCAGTGGTACTATAGCTGGTCAGTGGTACTATAGCTGGTCAGTGGTACTATAGCTGGTCAGTGGTACTATAGCTGGTGGTAATATAGCTGGTCTGTGGTACTATAGCTGGTCAGTGGTACTAAAGCTGGTGGTAATATAGATGGTCAGTGGTACTATAGCTGGTGGTAATATAGCTGGTCAGTGGTAATATAGCTGGTCAGTGGTACTATAGCTGGTGGTAATATAGCTGGTCAGTGGTACTATAGCTGGTCAGTGGTACTATAGCTGGTCAGTGGTACTATAGCTGGTGGCTCTATAGCTGGTCAGTGGTACTATAGCTGGTGGTACTATAGCTGGTCAGTGGTAATATAGCTGGTCAGTGGTACTATAGCTGGTCAGTGGTACTATAGCTGGTGGTACTATAGCTGGTCAGTGGTACTATAGCTGGTCAGTGGTAATATAGCTGGTCAGTGGTAATATTGCTGGTCAGTGGTAATATAGCTGGTCAGTGGTACTATAGCTGGTCAGTGGTACTATAGCTGGTCAGTGGTACTATAGCTGGTGGTACTATAGCTGGTCAGTGGTAATATAGCTGGTCAGTGGTACTATAGCTGGTCAGTGGTACTATAGCTGGTCAGTGGTACTATAGCTGGTCAGTGGTACTATAGCTGGTCAGTGGTAATATAGCTGGTCAGTGGTAATATAGCTGGTGGTACTATAGCTGGTCAGTGGTAATATAGCTGGTCAGTGGTAATATAGCTGGTCAGTGGTACTATAGCTGGTCAGTGGTACTATAGCTGGTCAGTGGTACTATAGCTGGTCAGTGGTAATATAGCTGGTGGTACTATAGCTGGTCAGTGGTACTATAGCTGGTCAGTGGTACTATAGCTGGTCAGTGGTAATATAGCTGGTCAGTGGTACTATAGCTGGTGGTAATATAGCTGGTCAGTGGTACTATAGCTGGTCAGTGGTACTATAGCTGGTGGTAATATAGCTGGTCAGTGGTACTATAGCTGGTCAGTGGTACTATAGCTGGTCAGTGGTACTATAGCTGGTCAGTGGTAATATAGCTGGTGGTAATATAGCTGGTCAGTGGTACTATAGCTGGTCAGTGGTACTATAGCTGGTCAGTGGTACTATAGCTGGTCAGTGGTAATATAGCTGGTCAGTGGTACTATAGCTGGTCAGTGGTACTATAGCTGGTCAGTGGTAATATAGCTGGTGGTAATATAGCTGGTCAGTGGTAATATAGCTGGTGGTAATATAGCTGGTCAGTGGTACTATAGCTGGTCAGTGGTACTATAGCTGGTCAGTGGTAATATAGCTGGTGGTAATATAGCTGGTCAGTGGTACTATAGCTGGTCAGTGGTACTATAGCTGGTCAGTGGTACTATAGCTGGTCAGTGGTAATATAGCTGGTCAGTGGTACTATAGCTGGTCAGTGGTACTATAGCTGGTCAGTGGTACTATAGCTGGTCAGTGGTACTATAGCTGGTCAGTGGTACTATAGCTGGTCAGTGGTACTATAGCTGGTCAGTGGTACTATAGCTGGTCAGTGGTACTATAGCTGGTCAGTGGTAATATAGCTGGTCAGTGGTACTATAGCTGGTGGTACTATAGCTGGTCAGTGGTACTATAGCTGGTCAGTGGTAATATAGCTGGTCAGTGGTACTATAGCTGGTCAGTGGTACTATAGCTGGTCAGTGGTACTATAGCTGGTCAGTGGTACTATAGCTGGTGGTAATATAGCTGGTCAGTGGTACTATAGCTGGTCAGTGGTACTATAGCTGGTCAGTGGTACTATAGCTGGTCAGTGGTACTATAGCTGGTCAGTGGTACTATAGCTGGTGGTAATATAGCTGGTCAGTGGTACTATAGCTGGTCAGTGGTACTATAGCTGGTGGTAATATAGCTGGTCAGTGGTACTATAGCTGGTCAGTGGTACTATAGCTGGTGGTAATATAGCTGGTCAGTGGTACTATAGCTGGTCAGTGGTACTATAGCTGGTCAGTGGTACTATAGCTGGTCAGTGGTACTATAGCTGGTCAGTGGTACTATAGCTGGTGGTAATATAGCTGGTCAGTGGTACTATAGCTGGTCAGTGGTACTATAGCTGGTCAGTGGTAATATAGCTGGTCAGTGGTAATATAGCTGGTGGTACTATAGCTGGTCAGTGGTACTATAGCTGGTCAGTGGTAATATAGCTGGTGGTACTATAGCTGGTCAGTGGTACTATAGCTGGTCAGTGGTACTATAGCTGGTCAGTGGTACTATAGCTGGTCAGTGGTAATATAGCTGGTCAGTGGTAATATAGCTGGTCAGTGGTACTATAGCTGGTCAGTGGTACTATAGCTGGTCAGTGGTACTATAGCTGGTCAGTGGTACTATAGCTGGTGGTAATATAGCTGGTCAGTGGTACTATAGCTGGTCAGTGGTAATATAGCTGGTGGTAATATAGCTGGTCAGTGGTACTATAGCTGGTCAGTGGTAATATAGCTGGTCAGTGGTAATATAGCTGGTCAGTGGTAATATAGCTGGTCAGTGGTACTATAGCTGGTCAGTGGTACTATAGCTGGTCAGTTGTACTATAGCTGGTCAGTGGTACTATAGCTGGTCAGTGGTACTATAGCTGGTGGTAATATAGCTGGTCAGTGGTACTATAGCTGGTCAGTGGTAATATAGCTGGTGGTAATATAGCTGGTCAGTGGTACTATAGCTGGTCAGTGGTACTATAGCTGGTGGTAATATAGCTGGTCAGTGGTACTATAGCTGGTCAGTGGTACTATAGCTGGTGGTAATATAGCTGGTCAGTGGTACTATAGCTGGTCAGTGGTACTATAGCTGGTGGTAATATAGCTGGTCAGTGGTACTATAGCTGGTCAGTGGTAATATAGCTGGTCAGTGGTACTATAGCTGGTGGTACTATAGCTGGTCAGTGGTACTATAGCTGGTGGTACTATAGCTGGTCAGTGGTACTATAGCTGGTGGTACTATAGCTGGTCAGTGGTAATATAGCTGGTGGTACTATAGCTGGTCAGTGGTAATATAGCTGGTCAGTGGTACTATAGCTGGTCAGTGGTAATATAGCTGGTCAGTGGTACTATAGCTGGTCAGTGGTACTATAGCTGGTCAGTGGTACTATAGCTGGTCAGTGGTACTATAGCTGGTCAGTGGTACTATAGCTGGTCAGTGGTACTATAGCTGGTCAGTGGTACTATAGCTGGTCAGTGGTACTATAGCTGGTCAGTGGTACTATAGCTGGTCAGTGGTAATATAGCTGGTCAGTGGTAATATAGCTGGTGGTACTATAGCTGGTCAGTGGTACTATAGCTGGTCAGTGGTAATATAGCTGATGGTACTATAGCTGGTCAGTGGTAATATAGCTGGTGGTACTATAGCTGGTCAGTGGTAATATAGCTGGTGGTACTATAGCTGGTCAGTGGTACTATAGCTGGTCAGTGGTAATATAGCTGGTCAGTGGTACTATAGCTGGTCAGTGGTAATATAGCTGGTGGTACTATAGCTGGTCAGTGGTACTATAGCTGGTCAGTGGTACTATAGCTGGTCAGTGGTACTATAGCTGGTCAGTGGTAATATAGCTGGTCAGTGGTACTATAGCTGGTCAGTGGTACTATAGCTGGTCAGTGGTACTATAGCTGGTCAGTGGTAATATAGCTGGTCAGTGGTAATATAGCTGGTCAGTGGTACTATAGCTGGTCAGTGGTACTATAGCTGGTCAGTGGTACTATAGCTGGTGGTAATATAGCTGGTCAGTGGTACTATAGCTGGTCAGTGGTACTATAGCTGGTGGTAATATAGCTGGTCAGTGGTACTATAGCTGGTCAGTGGTAATATAGCTGGTCAGTGGTACTATAGCTGGTGGTAATATAGCTGGTCAGTGGTACTATAGCTGGTGGTAATATAGCTGGTCAGTGGTACTATAGCTGGTCAGTGGTACTATAGCTGGTGGTAATATAGCTGGTCAGTGGTACTATAGCTGGTGGTAATATAGCTGGTCAGTGGTACTATAGCTGGTCAGTGGTAATATAGCTGGTCAGTGGTAATATAGCTGGTCAGTGGTACTATAGCTGGTGGTAATATAGCTGGTCAGTGGTACTATAGCTGGTCAGTGGTACTATAGCTGGTCAGTGGTAATATAGCTGGTCAGTGGTAATATAGCTGGTCAGTGGTACTATAGCTGGTGGTACTATAGCTGGTGGTAATATAGCTGGTCAGTGGTACTATAGCTGGTGGTACTATAGCTGGTCAGTGGTACTATAGCTGGTCAGTGGTAATATAGCTGGTCAGTGGTAATATAGCTGGTCAGTGGTAATATAGCTGGTCAGTGGTAATATAGCTGGTCAGTGGTAATATAGCTGGTCAGTGGTACTATAGCTGGTCAGTGGTACTATAGCTGGTCAGTGGTACTATAGCTGGTCAGTGGTACTATAGCTGGTCAGTGGTACTATAGCTGGTGGTAATATAGCTGGTGGTAATATAGCTGGTCAGTGGTAATATAGCTGGTCAGTGGTACTATAGCTGGTCAGTGGTATTATAGCTGGTCAGTGGTACTATAGCTGGTGGTAAGATAGCTGGTCACTGGTAATATAGCTGGTCACTGGTAATATAGCTGGTCACTGGTAATATAGCTGGTCAGTGGTACTATAGCTGGTCAGTGGTACTATAGCTGGCGGTAATATAGCTGGTCAGTGGTAATATAGCTGGTCAGTGGTAATATAGCTGGTCAGTGGTAATATAGCTGGTCAGTGGTAATATAGCTGGTCAGTGGTAATATAGCTGGTCAGTGGTACTATAGCTGGTCAGTGGTACTATAGCTGGTCAGTGGTACTATAGCTGGTGGTAATATAGCTGGTCAGTGGTACTATAGCTGGTCAGTGGTACTATAGCTGGTCAGTGGTACTATAGCTGGTCAGTGGTACTATAGCTGGTCAGTGGTAATATAGCTGGTCAGTGGTAATATAGCTGGTCAGTGGTAATATAGCTGGTCAGTGGTAATATAGCTGGTCAGTGGTACTATAGCTGGTCAGTGGTACTATAGCTGGTCAGTGGTACTATAGCTGGTCAGTGGTACTATAGCTGGTCAGTGGTACTATAGCTGGTCAGTGGTACTATAGCTGGTCAGTGGTACTATAGCTGGTCAGTGGTACTATAGCTGGTCAGTGGTACTATAGCTGGTCAGTGGTACTATAGCTGGTCAGTGGTAATATAGCTGGTCAGTGGTAATATAGCTGGTGGTACTATAGCTGGTCAGTGGTACTATAGCTGGTCAGTGGTAATATAGCTGGTGGTACTATAGCTGGTCAGTGGTAATATAGCTGGTGGTACTATAGCTGGTCAGTGGTAATATAGCTGGTGGTAATATAGCTGGTCAGTGGTACTATAGCTGGTCAGTGGTAATATAGCTGGTCAGTGGTACTATAGCTGGTCAGTGGTAATATAGCTGGTGGTACTATAGCTGGTCAGTGGTACTATAGCTGGTCAGTGGTACTATAGCTGGTCAGTGGTAATATAGCTGGTCAGTGGTAATATAGCTGGTCAGTGGTAATATAGCTGGTCAGTGGTACTATAGCTGGTCAGTGGTACTATAGCTGGTCAGTGGTACTATAGCTGGTCAGTGGTACTATAGCTGGTGGTAATATAGCTGGTCAGTGGTACTATAGCTGGTCAGTGTTAATATAGCTGGTGGTAATATAGCTGGTCAGTGGTACTATAGCTGGTCAGTGGTAATATAGCTGGTCAGTGGTACTATAGCTGGTCAGTGGTACTATAGCTGGTCAGTGGTACTATAGCTGGTGGTACTATAGCTGGTGGTAATATAGCTGGTCAGTGGTACTATAGCTGGTCAGTGGTACTATAGCTGGTCAGTGGTACTATAGCTGGTGGTACTATAGCTGGTCAGTGGTACTATAGCTGGTCAGTGGTACTATAGCTGGTCAGTGGTACTATAGCTGGTGGTACTATAGCTGGTGGTAATATAGCTGGTCAGTGGTACTATAGCTGGTCAGTGGTACTATAGCTGGTCAGTGGTACTATAGCTGGTCAGTGGTACTATAGCTGGTGGTACTATAGCTGGTGGTAATATAGCTGGTCAGTGGTACTATAGCTGGTCAGTGGTACTATAGCTGGTGGTAATATAGCTGGTCAGTGGTACTATAGCTGGTCAGTGGTACTATAGCTGGTGGTAATATAGCTGGTCAGTGGTACTATAGCTGGTCAGTGGTAATATAGCTGGTCAGTGGTACTATAGCTGGTCAGTGGTACTATAGCTGGTCAGTGGTACTATAGCTGGTCAGTGGTACTATAGCTGGTCAGTGGTAATATAGCTGGTCAGTGGTACTATAGCTGGTCAGTGGTAATATAGCTGGTCAGTGGTAATATAGCTGGTGGTACTATAGCTGGTCAGTGGTACTATAGCTGGTCAGTGGTACTATAGCTGGTCAGTGGTACTATAGCTGGTCAGTGGTAATATAGCTGGTGGTACTATAGCTGGTCAGTGGTAATATAGCTGGTCAGTGGTACTATAGCTGGTGGTAATATAGCTGGTCAGTGGTACTATAGCTGGTCAGTGGTACTATAGCTGGTGGTACTATAGCTGGTCAGTGGTACTATAGCTGGTGGTACTATAGCTGGTCAGTGGTAATATAGCTGGTGGTACTATAGCTGGTCAGTGGTACTATAGCTGGTCAGTGGTACTATAGCTGGTGGTAATATAGCTGGTCAGTGGTACTATAGCTGGTCAGTGGTACTATAGCTGGTGGTACTATAGCTGGTCAGTGGTACTATAGCTGGTGGTACTATAGCTGGTCAGTGGTACTATAGCTGGTGTTAATATAGCTGGTCAGTGGTACTATAGCTGGTCAGTGGTACTATAGCTGGTCAGTGGTACTATAGCTGGTCAGTGGTACTATAGCTGGTCAGTGGTAATATAGCTGGTCAGTGGTACTATAGCTGGTCAGTGGTAATATAGCTGGTCAGTGGTAATATAGCTGGTGGTACTATAGCTGGTGGTACTATAGCTGGTCAGTGGTACTATAGCTGGTCAGTGGTACTATAGCTGGTCAGTGGTAATATAGCTGGTCAGTGGTACTATAGCTGGTGGTACTATAGCTGGTGGTACTATAGCTGGTCAGTGGTAATATAGCTGGTCAGTGGTACTATAGCTGGTCAGTGGTACTATAGCTGGTCAGTGGTAATATAGCTGGTCAGTGTTAATATAGCTGGTCAGTGGTACTATAGCTGGTCAGTGGTAATATAGCTGGTCAGTGGTAATATAGCTGGTCAGTGGTAATATAGCTGGTCAGTGGTAATATAGCTGGTGGTACTATAGCTGGTCAGTGGTACTATAGCTGGTCATTGGTACTATAGCTGGTGGTAATATAGCTGGTCAGTGGTACTATAGCTGGTCATTGGTAATATAGCTGGTCAGTGGTAATATAGCTGGTCAGTGGTAATATAGCTGGTCAGTGGTAATATAGCTGGTCAGTGGTAATATAGCTGGTCAGTGGTACTATAGCTGGTCAGTGGTACTATAGCTGGTCAGTGGTACTATAGCTGGTCAGTGGTAATATAGCTGGTGGTAATATAGCTGGTGGTAATATAGCTGGTCAGTGGTAATATAGCTGGTCAGTGGTAATATAGCTGGTCAGTGGTACTATAGCTGGTCAGTGGTACTATAGCTGGTGGTAAGATAGCTGGTCACTGGTAATATAGCTGGTCAGTGGTACTATAGCTGGTCAGTGGTACTATAGCTGGTCAGTGGTACTATAGCTGGCGGTAATATAGCTGGTCAGTGGTAATATAGCTGGTCAGTGGTACTATAGCTGGTCAGTGGTAATATAGCTGGTCAGTGGTACTATAGCTGGTCAGTGGTACTATAGCTGGTCAGTGGTACTATAGCTGGTCAGTGGTAATATAGCTGGTCAGTGGTACTATAGCTGGTCAGTGGTACTATAGCTGGTCAGTGGTACTATAGCTGGTCAGTGGTACTATAGCTGGTCAGTGGTACTATAGCTGGTCAGTGGTACTATAGCTGGTGGTAATATAGCTGGTCAGTGGTACTATAGCTGGTCAGTGGTACTATAGCTGGTCAGTGGTAATATAGCTGGTCAGTGGTACTATAGCTGGTGGTAATATAGCTGGTCAGTGGTACTATAGCTGGTCAGTGGTAATATAGCTGGTCAGTGGTAATATAGCTGGTCAGTGGTACTATAGCTGGTCAGTGGTACTATAGCTGGTGGTACTATAGCTGGTCAGTGGTACTAAAGCTGGTGGTAATATAGATGGTCAGTGGTACTATAGCTGGTGGTAATATAGCTGGTCAGTGGTACTATAGCTGGTGGTAATATAGCTGGTCAGTGGTACTATATCTGGTCAGTGGTACTATAGCTGGTCAGTGGTACTATAGCTGGTGGCTCTATAGCTGGTCAGTGGTACTATAGCTGGTGGTACTATAGCTGGTCAGTGGTAATATAGCTGGTCAGTGGTACTATAGCTGGTCAGTGGTACTATAGCTGGTGGTACTATAGCTGGTCAGTGGTACTATAGCTGGTCAGTGGTACTATAGCTGGTCAGTGGTAATATAGCTGGTCAGTGGTACTATAGCTGGTCAGTGGTAATATAGCTGGTGGTACTATAGCTGGTCAGTGGTACTATAGCTGGTCAGTGGTACTATAGCTGGTCAGTGGTACTATAGCTGGTCAGTGGTACTATAGCTGGTCAGTGGTAATATAGCTGGTGGTACTATAGCTGGTCAGTGGTAATATAGCTGGTCAGTGGTACTATAGCTGTTCAGTGGTACTATAGCTGGTCAGTGGTACTATAGCTGGTCAGTGGTACTATAGCTGGTCAGTGGTAATATAGCTGGTCAGTGGTAATATAGCTGGTGGTACTATAGCTGGTCAGTGGTAATATAGCTGGTCAGTGGTAATATAGCTGGTCAGTGGTAATATAGCTGGTCAGTGGTACTATAGCTGGTCAGTGGTACTATAGCTGGTCAGTGGTAATATAGCTGGTGGTACTATAGCTGGTCAGTGGTACTATAGCTGGTCAGTGGTACTATAGCTGGTCAGTGGTAATATAGCTGGTCAGTGGTACTATAGCTGGTCAGTGGTACTATAGCTGGTCAGTGGTAATATAGCTGGTGGTACTATAGCTGGTGGTAATATAGCTGGTCAGTGGTACTATAGCTGGTCAGTGGTACTATAGCTGGTGGTAATATAGCTGGTCAGTGGTACTATAGCTGGTCAGTGGTACTATAGCTGGTCAGTGGTACTATAGCTGGTCAGTGGTAATATAGCTGGTGGTACTATAGCTGGTCAGTGGTAATATAGCTGGTCAGTGGTACTATAGCTGGTCAGTGGTACTATAGCTGGTCAGTGGTACTATAGCTGGTCAGTGGTAATATAGCTGGTCAGTGGTACTATAGCTGGTCAGTGGTACTATAGCTGGTCAGTGGTACTATAGCTGGTCAGTGGTAATATAGCTGGTCAGTGGTACTATAGCTGGTGGTACTATAGCTGGTCAGTGGTACTATAGCTGGTCAGTGGTAATATAGCTGGTCAGTGGTACTATAGCTGGTGGTACTATAGCTGGTCAGTGGTACTATAGCTGGTCAGTGGTACTATAGCTGGTCAGTGGTAATATAGCTGGTCAGTGGTACTATAGCTGGTCAGTGGTACTATAGCTGGTCAGTGGTACTATAGCTGGTCAGTGGTACTATAGCTGGTCAGTGGTAATATAGCTGGTCAGTGGTACTATAGCTGGTGGTACTATAGCTGGTCAGTGGTACTATAGCTGGTCAGTGGTACTATAGCTGGTCAGTGGTACTATAGCTGGTCAGTGGTACTATAGCTGGTCAGTGGTACTATAGCTGGTCAGTGGTACTATAGCTGGTCAGTGGTAATATAGCTGGTCAGTGGTACTATAGCTGGTCAGTGGTAATATAGCTGGTCAGTGGTAATATAGCTGGTGGTACTATAGCTGGTCAGTGGTACTATAGCTGGTCAGTGGTAATATAGCTGGTGGTACTATAGCTGGTCAGTGGTAATATAGCTGGTCAGTGGTAATATAGCTGGTCAGTGGTAATATAGCTGGTCAGTGGTACTATAGCTGGTCAGTGGTACTATAGCTGGTCAGTGGTACTATAGCTGGTCAGTGGTACTATAGCTGGTGGTAATATAGCTGGTCAGTGGTACTATAGCTGGTCAGTGGTAATATAGCTGGTGGTAATATAGCTGGTCAGTGGTACTATAGCTGGTCAGTGGTACTATAGCTGGTGGTAATATAGCTGGTCAGTGGTACTATAGCTGGTCAGTGGTACTATAGCTGGTGGTAATATAGCTGGTCAGTGGTACTATAGCTGGTCAGTGGTACTATAGCTGGTGGTAATATAGCTGGTCAGTGGTACTATAGCTGGTCAGTGGTAATATAGCTGGTCAGTGGTACTATAGCTGGTGGTAATATAGCTGGTCAGTGGTACTATAGCTGGTGGTAATATAGCTGGTCAGTGGTACTATAGCTGGTCAGTGGTACTATAGCTCATGGTAATATAGCTGGTCAGTGGTACTATAGCTGGTCAGTGGTACTATAGCTGGTCAGTGGTACTATAGCTGGTCAGTGGTACTATAGCTGGTCAGTGGTACTATAGCTGGTCAGTGGTACTATAGCTGGTCAGTGGTACTATAGCTGGTCAGTGGTACTATAGCTGGTCAGTGGTAATATAGCTGGTGGTACTATAGCTGGTCAGTGGTACTATAGCTGGTCAGTGGTACTATAGCTGGTCAGTGGTACTATAGCTGGTCAGTGGTACTATAGCTGGTCAGTGGTACTATAGCTGGTCAGTGGTAATATAGCTGGTCAGTGGTACTATAGCTGGTCAGTGGTACTATAGCTGGTCAGTGGTACTATAGCTGGTCAGTGGTACTATAGCTGGTCAGTGGTACTATAGCTGGTGGTAATATAGCTGGTCAGTGGTACTATAGCTGGTCAGTGGTAATATAGCTGGTGGTAATATAGCTGGTCAGTGGTACTATAGCTGGTCAGTGGTACTATAGCTGGTCAGTGGTAATATAGCTGGTCAGTGGTAATATAGCTGGTCAGTGGTACTATAGCTGGTCAGTGGTACTATAGCTGGTCAGTGGTACTATAGCTGGTCAGTGGTACTATAGCTGGTGGTAATATAGCTGGTCAGTGGTACTATAGCTGGTCAGTGGTAATATAGCTGGTGGTAATATAGCTGGTCAGTGGTACTATAGCTGGTCAGTGGTACTATAGCTGGTGGTAATATAGCTGGTCAGTGGTACTATAGCTGGTCAGTGGTACTATAGCTGGTGGTAATATAGCTGGTCAGTGGTACTATAGCTGGTCAGTGGTACTATAGCTGGTGGTAATATAGCTGGTCAGTGGTACTATAGCTGGTCAGTGGTAATATAGCTGGTCAGTGGTACTATAGCTGGTGGTAATATAGCTGGTCAGTGGTACTATAGCTGGTCAGTGGTACTATAGCTGGTGGTAATATAGCTGGTCAGTGGTACTATAGCTGGTCAGTGGTACTATAGCTGGTCAGTGGTACTATAGCTGGTCAGTGGTACTATAGCTGGTCAGTGGTACTATAGCTGGTCAGTGGTACTATAGCTGGTCAGTGGTACTATAGCTGGTGGTAATATAGCTGGTCAGTGGTACTATAGCTGGTCAGTGGTACTATAGCTGGTCAGTGGTACTATAGCTGGTCAGTGGTACTATAGCTGGTCAGTGGTACTATAGCTGGTCAGTGGTACTATAGCTGGTCAGTGGTAATATAGCTGGTCAGTGGTAATATAGCTGGTCAGTGGTACTATAGCTGGTCAGTGGTACTATAGCTGGTCAGTGGTACTATAGCTGGTCAGTGGTAATATAGCTGGTCAGTGGTAATATAGCTGGTCAGTGGTACTATAGCTGGTCAGTGGTAATATAGCTGGTCAGTGGTACTATAGCTGGTCAGTGGTACTATAGCTGGTGGTACTATAGCTGGTCAGTGGTACTATAGCTGGTCAGTGGTAATATAGCTGGTGGTACTATAGCTGGTCAGTGGTACTATAGCTGGTCAGTGGTAATATAGCTGGTGGTACTATAGCTGGTCAGTGGTACTATAGCTGGTCAGTGGTAATATAGCTGGTCAGTGGTAATATAGCTGGTCAGTGGTAATATAGCTGGTCAGTGGTACTATAGCTGGTCAGTGGTAATATAGCTGGTCAGTGGTACTATAGCTGGTCAGTGGTACTATAGCTGGTCAGTGGTACTATAGCTGGTCAGTGGTAATATAGCTGGTCAGTGGTACTATAGCTGGTCAGTGGTACTATAGCTGGTGGTAATATAGCTGGTCAGTGGTACTATAGCTGGTGGTACTATAGCTGGTCAGTGGTACTATAGCTGGTCAGTGGTAATATAGCTGGTCAGTGGTACTATAGCTGGTCAGTGGTACTATAGCTGGTGGTAATATAGCTGGTCAGTGGTACTATAGCTGGTCAGTGGTACTATAGCTGGTGGTAATATAGCTGGTCAGTGTTACTATAGCTGGTCAGTGGTACTATAGCTGGTCAGTGGTACTATAGCTGGTGGTAATATAGCTGGTCAGTGGTACTATAGCTGGTGGTACTATAGCTGGTCAGTGGTACTATAGCTGGTCAGTGGTACTATAGCTGGTGGTAATATAGCTGGTCAGTGGTACTATAGCTGGTCAGTGGTACTATAGCTGGTCAGTGGTACTATAGCTGGTCAGTGGTACTATAGCTGGTCAGTGGTACTATAGCTGGTCAGTGGTACTATAGCTGGTCAGTGGTACTATAGCTGGTCAGTGGTACTATAGCTGGTCAGTGGTACTATAGCTGGTCAGTGGTAATATAGCTGGTCAGTGGTAATATAGCTGGTGGTACTATAGCTGGTCAGTGGTACTATAGCTGGTCAGTGGTAATATAGCTGGTCAGTGGTAATATAGCTGGTCAGTGGTACTATAGCTGGTCAGTGGTACTATAGCTGGTCAGTGGTACTATAGCTGGTCAGTGGTACTATAGCTGGTCAGTGGTACTATAGCTGGTGGTAATATAGCTGGTCAGTGGTACTATAGCTGGTCAGTGGTAATATAGCTGGTGGTAATATAGCTGGTCAGTGGTACTATAGCTGGTCAGTGGTACTATAGCTGGTGGTAATATAGCTGGTCAGTGGTACTATAGCTGGTCAGTGGTACTATAGCTGGTGGTAATATAGCTGGTCAGTGGTACTATAGCTGGTCAGTGGTACTATAGCTGGTGGTAATATAGCTGGTCAGTGGTACTATAGCTGGTCAGTGGTAATATAGCTGGTCAGTGGTACTATAGCTGGTCAGTGGTAATATAGCTGGTCAGTGGTACTATAGCTGGTGGTAATATAGCTGGTCAGTGGTACTATAGCTGGTCAGTGGTACTATAGCTGGTCAGTGGTACTATAGCTGGTCAGTGGTACTATAGCTGGTCAGTGGTACTATAGCTGGTCAGTGGTACTATAGCTGGTCAGTGGTACTATAGCTGGTCAGTGGTACTATAGCTGGTGGTAATATAGCTGGTCAGTGGTACTATAGCTGGTCAGTGGTACTATAGCTGGTCAGTGGTAATATAGCTGGTCAGTGGTACTATAGCTGGTCAGTGGTACTATAGCTGGTCAGTGGTACTATAGCTGGTCAGTGGTAATATAGCTGGTCAGTGGTACTATAGCTGGTCAGTGGTACTATAGCTGGTCAGTGGTAATATAGCTGGTCAGTGGTAATATAGCTGGTCAGTGGTACTATAGCTGGTCAGTGGTAATATAGCTGGTCAGTGGTACTATAGCTGGTCAGTGGTACTATAGCTGGTCAGTGGTAATATAGCTGGTCAGTGGTACTATAGCTGGTCAGTGGTACTATAGCTGGTCAGTGGTAATATAGCTGGTCAGTGGTACTATAGCTGGTCAGTGGTACTATAGCTGGTCAGTGGTAATATAGCTGGTCAGTGGTACTATAGCTGGTCAGTGGTAATATAGCTGGTCAGTGGTACTATAGCTGGTCAGTGGTACTATAGCTGGTGGTACTATAGCTGGTCAGTGGTACTATAGCTGGTCAGTGGTACTATAGCTGGTCAGTGGTACTATAGCTGGTCAGTGGTACTATAGCTGGTCAGTGGTAATATAGCTGGTCAGTGGTACTATAGCTGGTCAGTGGTACTATAGCTGGTCAGTGGTAATATAGCTGGTCAGTGGTAATATAGCTGGTGGTACTATAGCTGGTCAGTGGTACTATAGCTGGTCAGTGGTAATATAGCTGATGGTACTATAGCTGGTCAGTGGTAATATAGCTGGTGGTAATATAGCTGGTCAGTGGTACTATAGCTGGTCAGTGGTAATATAGCTGGTCAGTGGTACTATAGCTGGTCAGTGGTAATATAGCTGGTGGTACTATACCTGGTCAGTGGTACTATAGCTGGTCAGTGGTACTATAGCTGGTCAGTGGTACTATAGCTGGTGGTACTATAGCTGGTCAGTGGTACTATAGCTGGTCAGTGGTACTATAGCTGGTCAGTGGTACTATAGCTGGTCAGTGGTACTATAGCTGGTCAGTGGTACTATAGCTGGTCAGTGGTAATATAGCTGGTCAGTGGTAATATAGCTGGTCAGTGGTACTATAGCTGGTCAGTGGTACTATAGCTGGTGGTAATATAGCTGGTGGTAATATAGCTGGTCAGTGGTACTATAGCTGGTCAGTGGTACTATAGCTGGTGGTACTATAGCTGGTCAGTGGTAATATAGCTGGTGGTACTATAGCTGGTCAGTGGTAATATAGCTGGTCAGTGGTACTATAGCTGGTCAGTGGTAATATAGCTGGTCAGTGGTAATATAGCTGGTGGTACTATAGCTGGTCAGTGGTACTATAGCTGGTCAGTGGTACTATAGCTGGTCAGTGGTACTATAGCTGGTGGTACTATAGCTGGTCAGTGGTACTATAGCTGGTCAGTGGTACTATAGCTGGTCAGTGGTACTATAGCTGGTCAGTGGTACTATAGCTGGTCAGTGGTAATATAGCTGGTCAGTGGTACTATAGCTGGTGGTACTATAGCTGGTCAGTGGTACTATAGCTGGTCAGTGGTACTATAGCTGGTCAGTGGTACTATTGCTGGTCAGTGGTACTATAGCTGGTCAGTGGTACTATAGCTGGTCAGTGGTAATATAGCTGGTGGTACTATAGCTGGTCAGTGGTACTATAGCTGGTCAGTGGTACTATAGCTGGTCAGTGGTACTATAGCTGGTCAGTGGTACTATAGCTGGTGGTAATAAAGCTGGTCAGTGGGACTATAGCTGGTCAGTGGTACTATAGCTGGTCAGTGGTAATATAGCTGGTGGTACTATAGCTGGTCAGTGGTACTATAGCTGGTCAGTGGTAATATAGCTGGTCAGTGGTAATATAGCTGGTCAGTGGTAATATAGCTGGTCAGTAGTACTATAGCTGGTCAGTGGTACTATAGCTGGTCAGTTGTACTATAGCTGGTGGTACTATAGCTGGTCAGTGGTACTATAGCTGGTCAGTTGTACTATAGCTGGTGGTACTATAGCTGGTCAGTGGTACTATAGCTGGTCAGTGGTACTATAGCTGGTCAGTGGTACTATAGCTGGTCAGTGGTACTATAGCTGGTCAGTGGTAATATAGCTGGTCAGTGGTAATATAGCTGGTCAGTGGTAATATAGCTGGTCAGTGGTACTATAGCTGGTCAGTGGTACTATAGCTGGTCAGTGGTACTATAGCTGGTGGTAATATAGCTGGTGGTAATATAGCTGGTCAGTGGTACTATAGCTGGTCAGTGGTACTATAGCTGGTGGTACTATAGCTGATCAGTGGTAATATAGCTGGTGGTACAATAGCT